>NC_000072.6:148682507-148982507 GCF_000001635.26 Mus musculus
TTTTGAGACAAAGTCTCACTCTGTTGTAACTTTAGTTTTTTTCAAATCCCATTTTTAATGATGGTTCTTAAACATTTTAACCTTCCTTGTAACCCACCACCCACCAGAGGTAGTGGAAAAGAAAGGATACAGGAGGGGTGGGGGGAGTGGACCTTCTTAGAAAGGTTCTTTGGAGCAACTCCTGTCTGTGTTGTCTGGAAATCAGCAGTTCAGTACACAGGTTAACTAGCAGTGCCAGCTCAATACACTCGAAAACACCTCATGGATACACCAGCAGTCCAGTTCAGTAGAGTTGTGTTAGCAACTGCAGTGACACAACCTAGCAGAGACAGCCAGGCCTCAGCCTCAGCTTAAGTCAGCAAGAAGGACCAACAGGGACACCAGAAGTTCTTGGTTGCCCCTCTCTCAGGGAAGCAAAGATCAGAGAGATCCACTAGTATTGCACAGCTAGCTGTGCCAGCAAGCCAAGCTCAGTCTCTGTCACTCTGTGGAGTCCTATTTATACCCTCCAAACATCACATGTCCTCCACGTGCCTTGCCTCAGCACAGGTCTTGATTCAACACGTGTATCCAATCAGCCCCAAACCTTGAAAGCTACAACAAACTGCAGTACACCATCAGAAGTTTTTAGGTGCGTTTCTCTTTATGGTGTCCCCACAAATGCAGCTCAACTACATAGTGTAAGGCGAACCAATGTGTGTGTGTCATTAGCAAAGACTCTTTCATCACTTGGCCTTTCACATGCTTGCTTTAGCAGAACATCCTCTTTCCTGTGTCTGCTTCAGGGAAACATTCCTTCACTAGTCTGCCTTAGCCTTTCACACCTGTGTCCACTTTAACGAAATGATACTTCATGTGTTTGTCCCAGCAAAACACCATCCAATCGACTTTCCAAAGAACCCTTAAGTTTCCACTTCACTATGTGGCCCTATATGACCTAGAACTCACACTGTAGCCCAAGCTGGCCTCCAAATCAGGGCAATCCTCCTCCCACAGCCATCTGGGTGTGCACCACTGCATTTAATTAACTCTTCCCTTTTTGATACTTAGATGGGAAATGTTAAGATAATAGTCAAACACTGAAGGAATGAGTCATTGATAGCTGACTTCCCTTTGGGTCGACAAGGGAACTTTAACAATAGTGTTCCAATTCAGTGAGTCTCAAATGTTCAGAGCCACGAAAGTCTTCAAGCTTAGACACTAGACCCATCTTTCCAACCACAGTCAACAGATTATTCACACATACATCGCTCACTTGCTCGATCTGTCTCCCTCCTCCCCTTCTCTCACATACACATATAAGACACACACACAGCAATGCTGGAGATTGACCCTGAGGCCTTATTTATACTAGACAAATGCATTACCACTGAGTTATCTTCCTAGCTCAAAATATTCTAAGAGTAATTGATGAGAATCTATCTACATTTTTATTTCCCCAGCCAACAAATTATTCAAGGGAGAATCTGAACACAGACACCCTCATTTAAAAGTGATTGTGAATGTTAAAGTGAATATACAGATCTCTGTATCACAAAGAATGGTAATAACTCTCTACTAGACAAAATTCATTTTATTTCTGTGGATGAGAATTACTTATACAAATCCCAGCTCTCTGTAAACTGTGGAATTGCAACATACCTGAAAATCGGTGAAAGATACAAACCCATGAAAAATCAGACAACAGCACCAAGAGATTGCACACAACCCAGAGCTCCAGTGCCAAGAAGCCCACATTGTTTGCCCTTTTTTAAAATCTCCTTTTTTTCTGAGAATTTTAATTCCCAAATTAAAATATTTATCAAATACACTTTGCTGGAATATAACCACCCCTCCAAATGATAATAACAAAAACATTTCTACCTTCACAATTTTTTCCCACTGCCATTATTATACTTAAGCTAAGTATAAAAGTTCTGCTCATTAAAATGTTAAATTTCCATAACTTAAGAATCAGTATCACCCATCAAAAAGAAAGACTTATTTGCATTTGTCATCACCAGACACAATTTCTAATTATCCTGTTAATAGCCTGAGTTCAGAAGCAAAACTGTACCTCCCTCCACTAGTGCTTTAACAGGCAGGCTAGAATGGAAAATGAATCATTTTCTACTAATTTGCTATTACAGTCTTTATCCTTTTCTCGGGCCCTAGGTCAAAGGGCAGTTCACAAGGCTGAGCAAGGAAGATTAGCTCCAACCATCCTAACAATATTGGTACAATTTTCCTTTCTAAGGAATCTGGCACTTCATAAGGTTTCCCAAATCTTGTCTAAATTAAGCATAAAATACAAGCATGTCTGTGTCAAAATTAGCTCAAATCTCATTATGAAAAGAAGAACCCTCAGGGATTTTAAAGATCACTTAACTTGATAGTTCTATGAGCAAACACACCAGGTGACTGAATGGGCAGTGAAGGAGTCAGAGGTTTAGCAGAGACAACTCTCAAGGAGCTGCTTGGATTTATGGGGGAGGGTAGGTATGGTGCTAGTTTGCTACCAATGTGTAGTTCCTGTATCTATAAAAAACAAAAAGAAAAAGAAAAAAATAAGACCTTTGAAGTATAGAGGTCTTCTGGCTTTTTCTAGAACACCAAAATTTCTTCAACTATAATTGTACTATATTTGCAGTGATCTCATCAAAATCTAGGGATAAAAAATCATACCCATTATAGGCTGATTGGATGTTGGAATTCACTTTTTTCTAATTAATTGAGTAACTAATCTGTAACTGATGGATTTTTTCACAGCTTCTCTTGTGGTATGCTAATGATATTTATAATTTCTCTATATGTAGTGCAGACTCAATTGTTTTGACAGTTTTTTTATGAAAACTAAGTGGGTTTTTTCTTTTTGGACAAGCATAAATCACCCCCGTTTCTACATAGTCAATATGATTCTCTGTGTGGTGCTGATTTGTGAACTTGTGTAATCCTGTGATGAAGCTGTCTTCAGGAATCATGAGCTTGCTTTTTTAGTTTCTATCTTGGTTGTGGTGGTGGTAATGATACAGGGTCTCATGTAGCATAGGCGGGTCTCAAACTCATGATATAGTGAAGCTGGCCTAGAACTCCTGGTTGCCCTACCTTTACCTCATAAGTACTGGAATTCCAGGAGCACACCACCATGACTGGCTTAAAAATGACACCAGTCAGAATGGCTAAGATGAAAAATTCAGGTGACAGCAGATGCTGGCGAGGATGTGGAGAAAGGGGAACACTCCTCCATTGTTGGTGGGATTGCAAGCTTGTACAACCACTCTGGAAATCCGTCTGGCGGTTCCTCAGAAAATTGGACATAGTACTACCGGAAGATCCAGCAATACCTCTCCTGGGCATATATCCAGAAGATGCCCCAACCGATAAGAAGGACACATGCTCCACTATGTTCATAGCAGCCTTATTTATAATAGCCAGAAGCTGGAAAGAACCCAGATGCCCCTCAACAGAGGAATGGATACAGAAAATGTGGTACATTTACACAATGGAGTACTACTCAGCTATTAAAAAGAATGAATTTATGAAATTCCTAGCCAAATGGATGGACCTGGAGGGCATCATCCTGAGTGAGGTAACCCAATCACAAAGGAACTCTCACAATATGTACTCACTGATAAGTGGATATTAGCCCAGAAACTTAGGATACCCAAGATATAAGATATAATTTGCTAAAAACATTAAACTCAAGAGAACGAAGACCAAAGTGTGGACACTTTGCCCCTTCTTAGAATAGGAAACAAAACACCCATGGAAGGAGTTACAGAGACAAAATCTGGAAGTGTGACGAAAGGATGGACCATCTAGTGATTGCCATATCCAGAGATCCATCCCATGATCAGCTTGCAAACGCTGACACCATTGTATACACTAGCAAGATTTTGCTGAAAGGACCCAGATATAGCTGTCTCTTGTGAGACTATGCCAGGGCCTGGCAAACACAGAAGTGGATGCTCACAGTCAGCTATTGAATGGACCACAGGGCCCCCAATGGAGGAACTAGAGAAAGCACCCAAGGAACTAAAGGGAACTGCAACCCTATAGGTGGAACAACAATATGAACTAAGCAGTACCCCGGAGCTCTTGTCTCTAGCTGCATATGTATCAAAAGATGGCCTAGTCGGCCATCACTGCAAAGAGAGGCCCATTGGACTTGCAAACTTTATATGCCCCAGTACAGGGGAACGCCAGGGCCAAAAAGGGGGAATGGGTGGGTAGGGGAGTGGGGGGGGGGTTATGGGGGACTTTTGGTATAGCATTGGAAATGTAAATGAGCTAAATACCTAATAAAAAATGGAAAAAAAAGAAAAAAAATGATGTTGTTCAGAGACAAAGTTTGGAGCTGAGACGAAAGGATGGACCATGTAGAGACTGCCATATCCAGAGATCCATCCCATGATCAGCTTCCAAACACTGACACCATTGCATACACTAGCAAGACTTTATCAAAAGGACCCAGATGTAGCTGTCTCTTGTGAGACTAGGCCGGGGCCTAGCAAACACAGAAGTGGATGCTCACGGTCAGCTAATGGATGGATCACAGGGCTCCCAATGGAGGAGCTAGAGAAAGTACCCAAGGAGCTAAAGGGATCTGCAACCCTATAGGTGGAACAACATTATGAACTAACCAGTACCCCGGAGCTCTTGACTCTAGCTGCATATGTATCAAAAGATGGCCTAGTCGGCCATCACTGAAAAGAGAGGCCCATTGGACACGCAAACTGTATATGCCCCAGTACAGGGGAATGCCAGGGCCAAAAAAAATGGGAATGAGTGGGTAGAGGAGTGGGGGAGAGGGTATGGGGAACTTTTGGGATAGCATTGGAAATGTAATTGAGGAAATATGTAATAAAAAAAATGATGTTGTTCTATGCTGTGTGGTTTTTTTATTTTCTCTACGTCCTATTCACACCAAGGAATCCAGATATGAGCACAAATTAAATCGATTTTTTCTTTATTTCTTTGAATCCTAACAACAGCTGGTAAACAAGAATTTAAAAGCCACTAAAATATTTTATCTTTTATAAATAATAAATTATGTGTTTGCTTGACACTCTCCCTTGGTGATCTAGTAGTTGCTGCCATTGAACACTCAGGATGAACAAACAGGTCCCTGAAGTTATTAAACATCATTGTCGTCAGAAAGATAGATGAAGAGCTGTAGTCTTCACTGCAGAAATCTGGTGCCCCAAGGTGCTCAAAACAGCAAGCACACATGAGCACCTGTGTGTGCCAATGCATTATTCCTGCTCCAAATTAATATCTTAGCTTTTCCTATCCTGCTTTTTATTCATAGTCTTTATAATGTAAACCTGCACGGATGAAAGCTAGCCTGGCATTCCTCCCATTAGCATGAGTGACAAGTTGACCCACAAATTCTACTCTACATTATTGCTTATGAAGCCCAGTTAATCTGTGGAAAGAAAAATATCGGTGTTATCTTCTGATGCAGATGCTCTCTGGCTCTGCAGCCCCCTGCTGGTGATGCACTGAACAGAACTGTGCTGTTGGTAATTGGAGGCAACCCAAGCCAGCTGGAGTGGAACCCACCCCCACCTCCCCCCCCCCACCCACCACCCCCCCCCCCCCCCCGCATCCCTCAGGTCAGACAAAGACTCCCAGGGAGCACACGAAACAAATGTGATATTTGAGAAAGGGAGGGGGCATTTAAAATAAATTCAGTTCCCTTGTGTTTGATTCCCACCTAACCTCCTTTCTAAAATAATCTGTCTGAGAACATACTCATGGGCACATAGCCACCCCTCCCATCTTTCCAGTTCTTCTTCTCTACGATTTTTTACAAACGTAAGTCATAATTCCAATCCAGAATTTTACTGAGGCTATGTACTCCTCTGACTAGAAATCCATGCAGATGATAACTTGAAGTAGAGAGGTCACCAAAGCCTTATAAAATGTTGGCCCAAAATGCATAGTAAACATCCTGTCTTCACCCCAATCTCCTTTCCCAATAGGGAAAGCATAACATCCAAGGATTTTTTTTTTTTTTTTTTTTTTTTTAGCAGTGGATGGTGTGATGTCTGTAATCCTGGTACTTGGGAGGTTGAGGCAGGAAGATCAGGATTTCAAGGTTATCCTCAATAACAAAGCAAGCTTGAGACCAGTCTGGGCTACAAGAAAACAAGTCTTAAAGAATAGGCAATAAATAAATAATTTAAGGGCTGGGAAGATGGTTCAGTGGTTAAAGTGTTCACCCCACAACTGAGAGGATTCCTAGAACCCACATAAATGCCTGGTAGGCATGGTGGTCCATCTGAAATTCCTAGAGCCACAAGATGCCTAGCAAGACTATCCATATAGATGAGCTCTGAGTTTGATTGAGAGACCCTGCCTCATTAAATAACATGGAAAGCCACCAAGGATGATTCTTGCCATCAGTCTTGAACCTCCATATGCACAGGTACACAGGAGAAACACACACACACACACACACACACACACACACAAATGGAAAAAGAAATAGGGCATCTGGTATTTTGCCTGGGGTCTGATTGCCCTGAATCCAGGAATGAGTTCTCAGAGGAACAAAATTCATAGCCTCATTTGAATTAAAAACATGAAATTACATCAAGTAAGTCCAATTTGTTATTTCATAAATAAAACTGATTTGGGTCAAATAGGTCAAATGGTAGACATCATTCATAAAATTAATAAGTTAAACCTGAACATTTTAATAAAATATTAAAGCAAATATTCATGTTATATATAAATGCATAGCATCACCATTTTATTTTAAAGTATTTATCTTAAAGTACTGTTTAATAAGTAAACTATGGTATTCCCATTAATAACTGATTCTAACTTCTTGGATTGAGCAAGAAGCCTTTAAGAGAATAACAGTGCCAGCAAAAACTCCTTAGATGAAGTAAAGCCTGTCTATATGTTTCCTGAAATCTTGGAGAGGAAATAACACTGGAACAACATATTATTTTCTGTCATTATGATGGATGATCTAGGAAAATCAACTAGAAAGAGGAAAGATTTATTTTGGCTCCCAGTTTCAGAGGGATCGGCCTTGTCAGCTGGCTTTATTGTCAGAGGGTTGTATGTGGTAAGAAAGAACATCATGGACAAGTGTGTGGTGGAACAAAGCTGCCTCCCTAATGAGAGAGAGAAGGCAGGTTTTAGAGTCCAATTGCCCCTCCAAGGGACACTCCAATGGCATAACGTTCCACTGGGTCTCATCACCTAAAGGTTCTACTACCTCCTAACACCACCACCCTGGGGACCAAACCTCAGCACACTGCATTTGAGGTCGTCTAAGATATAACCTGTGGCCTAGAGACATGGCTTAGCAATTAAGAGTGCTCTCAGAAAGAACGTACATTCAGTGCCAGCACTGTATCAGGTGGCTCACAACTAGCTGCCTGTAATTCCAGATTCAGTGGATCTAATGCTCTCTTCTAGCCTCTTCCCTCCGACACAGACACACATGTGTGCACACATATATACAGACAGACAAATATAAAAAAATTAGAAAGAAGGAAGGAAGGAAGGAAGGAAGGAAGGAAGGAAGGAAGGAAGGAAGGAAGGACCAAATTCATAAGTCAATGTAATAAATCATTTTGTGTCAGGTGAGTTCCAGCTGTTTGTTAGCTTTCAGCAAGTAATTGAGTGGTCAGGGATATAACACTGAAAATAATTTCTGATAATAAATCACTGTGGGTTCTAGCATATCAAGAGGAGTCTTTTCTATGTCATAATTCTTCCATTTTGAGTGTAAAAATCTATGAAGAAAAAACATAATGCCACCTGCAACAGGTAATAGTTATTCAGACATAAGCAGCAACCTCCAAGGTGCGTGTCTGCATTTAATATTTAATCATCAGCTCTATTTAGTGTGTGTGCATGTATGTGTATGAGTGATTTGATGAACTCTATGCTAATAGTACAGGAAGTGATAGTCTTAATTAATTTTTTTGACATTTAAAGTCTTACAGCTATGAGAAATTAAAATTCTCAAATTTATATACATATTTATGATGTTGGGAAACAGACATTAATAAAAGAGTTTTTAAGTGTTATTCACAGTGAGCTAAAATGCTGTAAGGGAAACTGAACAGAAATACTTGACTTGTTTTAGGAAAAAAGAAAGAATGTAAAATATCCTAGGTACTTAAAAGATAGCTTCTAGGGCTAGCAGGATGGCTCATTAGCTGGGGAGATAGTTCAGCCAGTGCAAGCAAGAGGCCTGAGTTCCGATTCCCAGCACCCATATAAAAGCCAGGTGTGACTATGTGTGCCTGCCACCCCAGCACTGTGGCTTGAGGAACAAAAACAGGAGGATCTCTGGAGCTTTCTAGGAATAAAAAAGAAAACAATGATGACAAGCTCCAGTTTCATGTCTCAGGAGATAAGACAAAAATAGAGAATATGCAGTGTGTTCCTCT
Source organism: Mus musculus (assembly GCF_000001635.26). Taxonomy (NCBI): domain Eukaryota; kingdom Metazoa; phylum Chordata; class Mammalia; order Rodentia; family Muridae; genus Mus; species Mus musculus. The sequence continues at coordinate 148,690,910 of NC_000072.6, forward strand.
AGCCTCCTCACCTGTATGCATGGGTATAAACACACACACACACACACACACACACACACACACACACTAATGCGCACAGATATATGCACACACACAGGCCCACACACATGCACACCTGCACACACATGCATGCATGCACATGTGTACAGACATGCACATGTACACATGCACACATACGTACATACACACATGCATGCACATGCACACTTTTTTTTTAAGAGAGAGAGCTGGAGATATGGCTGGGTAGTTAAGAACACTCACCTGTTCTTGCAGAGGACTCTAATTTAGTTGCCAGGACCTACATCATGTGGCTCACAATGGCTGGTAACTACAGCTCTAGGGGATCCAGTGTCTTCTTCTGGCCTCCTTGGACAATTGCAGTCACATGCACATGCATGCATACATACATACATACATACATACATACATACATACATACATGGAAATGAAATAAATCTTTTAAAAGAACATGCAAGCTTCTTTATGTCTGTATAAATAGGGTTGGAGAGGATGAAGACAGTGGAGTTTCATATCTTGGTGGATTTAGCTTCCACTGGGTACATTTAAAGCAGAGACAGTGGAGTTTTATTTTAAGATATCAGTGTATATGGTGAACTAAAAACATTTCAATTTAAAACTTATGCTACAAATTTAAGTGCTGATCTAAAAGACAAAGAGGACATATACATTGTGTAAGCTTTTTTTTTTTTTTTTAGGAAAAACCATGGAACTCCTCCACTGAACACTCAGATTTTACAGCACAATCCATACAATCCATTTCTGCTTTAAAATCAGTATTAAACCCTAAAAATGATTTTTTTACTCCAGTTGGAAATTCATGCCTATAACAGCTTGGAAACAATTGTTACAAAACACACACACACACACACACACACACACTCGGACACACGGACATGACACCGATAGATATCTCACCTTAGTGCCCTGAGAGGGAGCATGGGAGCTACAGGCAGCCTGGGGCAGAGTGATCACAGATGACATGGTTCAGGCTGGATCCTACCAGGAAAAAAAAAATATTCTATTTGTAACATAGCCAGAAAACTTCTCATCAGGCTCCGCTGTTGGTTGATTGGAACTCAAGGCAGCAAAATAACAGTAGCAAAGGAGTCTACTCTCTTAGGCAAAATGTGAAAGAAGCCATTTGTAGCCACACAAAGCCAGGAAAGGGAGAAAAGAATCAAGGAATCAAGGTAACACTGATTGCACTTTGAGATGAAAGGGTGAGAGGCCTCTGGTCCAAATACTATACAAAAAGAAAAGATAAAATGAAAGACACACACTCATTTTAAAGATTTAGCCTTATGGCCATCAAGGTGTTTCATCAGATAAAGGCTGTAATTGCACAAGTCTCATGGCCAGAGTCTGCTCCCCAGAATTCACATTAAAAAAAAAAAAAGTATGTTCTGGCATGCATCTATAATCCCAGCACTCATATATGAGATGAGAGAAAAACAGAACATCACTTGGAAGCCTATTAGTCAGCCTGGAGCATGCAGTATGGTAAAAAATACAACAAGAGAGACATTGCTAGGAAAGAAGGCAGAAGGAGAAAACCATATCCCAAAAGTTGCCCCCTGGCATCAACATATATGCTGTGGCACAAGCATGACACCCTATCACAATCAATCATCAATCAATCAATCCATCAATCATACCTCAGTTCACATTTCTCATCTGGTAAGGAAACAATAGGAAGTTATACTTTTGTTTATCTGATCAAGTTTTTGTCATGATGAGAGGATCCATGTTTCCTCTGCCCCAAGTATGTTTTCCTCACTGCCTAAGCTGACCATTCTCAGCAGGGAACCTATTATTCTTTGCCTCTTCAACCTTTGCTCTCTCCTAAAAATTAATGATTAAGTCTATTGGAATTTCACAAACCACACCTTTTAGTCATTTGTGGTCTTCAAATTAAAGAATAGTTTTATTTTTTTAACCCATTTTCATGAAAAAACAAACAAACAAACAAACCAATCTCTGCATATTCAATACATGCCTGTCGGTGCCTCATGAAAAGTAACTGAGATGTTTTAGGAGTTTAAACACACATTAAGTTTTTTTTTTCCTATTAAACTCATAAATAGCAGCTATTTGACAAGCAGATTGAAGTTCTTAATGGCAGCAATTATAAGTTCTTGTCTACTTTAAAAACTCATTCTTTTTGTGATGAATGTACTCTCTGCCTTGACAGACAAAAAAAAAATTTTTTACCTTTAAAAAAAAATCTGAGTTTTTTTTTTTTTAATGTCTTTGTGGTTCTTGATATAAAGATGAGAGGTATGCTGCTGAGTGTCAAGAAGCAGGGACAACTGAAGACATTCTGGTCATCTTCCTGCTGTCCTTTCTGACAGCTCCCTATGATTCAGTGCAAGGATCCCTTAGCACTCTCACAAAGTTCATGTCAAGTGGGGGGTGTTACTGCAAAGGCTAGGTTGGCGCCCTGGAAGCTGGGGGTGGGGACAAGGTCCTGACAGGAAGCCCCTTTCTCTTGACTCATATGAGCACAGATCCCGCCTCACCTTTGGACAGCCTGTAAACCCCTTTTGTGTCTGGCTTGCTTCTAGCTTGTGCCACCTTGTTCCTACCTCTCCACACCCTCCTGCTTTGCCTCACTGACGGCCAAGGGGCCTGACAGCTGTCTGCAGGTGTGTGCTGTCAGAGCTGTTCTTTGTCTCATCTCACTCTGGTCTTGGGATTCCCCCAGCAGACACTTCTGCTCCACTCTCCTTTTCATCCTGTCTCTGTTGAGCCATGCTTTTTCTCAAAGAGGATAATTGGCTCGTTTGTTCTCTGAATATCCCTTCCCTGACCTTCCTAATAAGCTAGCAGAAGTTCTGTAGGGGAACAAGACTGCTGTCCTGTAACTGAGAAAACCCATAATTCCCAGCACCAACTTCTGTGCCTTTTGAAACAGTTTGCTCTTATACCCTACAACTTAACATATGGGGATATTCATTCATCTGTTTGTTAATTCATTTATTTCCTTTTGATGTGTATTCTGTGCCTAGCATTCTGCAGGACATTAGGGACAAGTCCAAGAACAGGATACACCTGCCATTAAAGACCTCTTAGTTTGATGGAGGAGGCAGACATTACCCCAGTAGTAACAGTGTAATTGGTTACAAACATGACAGTGTTAATGGAAGCGTTCTCACATGGTGTTATATAATGTCAGACATATATGACAAGGAGACTGGCAGATCGTGACTCTTGAGTCCTGACCACAAGTTTATGACATATCAATCAAATGGGGCTGGGTCTACTTCCATCTCACAAAGTAAGAAACTGAGGCATCAAGAATAAACAGTCAGAGAGCTGGAGAGATAGGCCAGCAGTTCAGAGCAGGTATTGCTCTTCCAGAGGACACCAGTTCAGTTCCAGGCTCCCACATTAGGCTGCCCACATCACTCCAGCTACAAGGGGTTTGAAACCCTCTACTGGCTTCTAAAGGCACCTGAGCTCATACCATGTGCACATACCCACATACAAGTGTGTGTGTGTGCGCACACACACACACACACACACACACACTCCATGTAAAATATTTTTAAATTTTTTTTAAAAAAATAATCATCCTGGGTATTTTGAGCTTTGGAGTTAATATCCACTTATCAGTGAGTGCAACTATGTGTGTTCTTCTGTAATTGGGTTACATCACAAAACAGATGATATTTTCTAGTCCCATCCATTTGCCTAAGAATTTCATTAATTCATTGTTTTTAATAGCTGAGTAGTACTCCATTGTGTAAATTACCACATTTTCTGTATCTATTTCTCTGTTGAAGGACATCTGGTTCTTTTCAGCTTCTGGTTATTATAAATAAGGTTGCTATGAACACAGTGGAGCATGTGTCCTTGTTATACATTGGAGCATCTTTTGGATATATGCCCAGGAGTGGTATAACTGGGTCCTCAGGTAATACTATGTCCAATTTTCTGAGGAACCACCAGACTGATTTCCAGAGTGGTGTACCAGCTTGCAATCCCACCAACAATGGAGGAATGTTCCTCTTTCTCCACATCCTTACCAGCACCTGCTGTCACCTGAGTTTTTGATCTTAGCCATTCTGACTGGTGTGAGGTAGAATCTCAGGGTTGTTTTGATTTGCATTTCCGTAATAACTAAGAAAGTTGAACATGTCTTTAGGTGCTTCTAGGTCATTCAGTATTCCTCAGTTGAGAATTCTTTGTTTAACTATGTACCCCATTTTTAATAGGGTTATTTGGTTCTCTAGAGACTAACTTCTTGAGTTCTTTGTATATATATAGATAGATATTAGCCCTTTATCGGATGTAGGGTTGGTAAAGATCTTTTCCCAATCTGTTGGTTGCTGTTTTGTCCTATTGACAGTGTCCTTTGCCTTACAGAAGCTTTGCAATTTTATGAAGTCCCATTTGTCAATTCTTGATCTTAGAGCATAAACCACTGGTGTTCTAGTCAGGAACTTTTCCCCTGTGCCCATGTATTCGAGGCTCTTCCCCACTTTCTCTTCTATTAGTTTTAGTGTATCTGGTTTTATGTGGAGGGCTTTGATCCACTTGGACTTGAGCTTTGTACAAGGAGATAAGAATGGATCAATTTGCATTCTTCTACATACTGACCTCCAGTTGAACCAACACCATTTTTGAAAATGCCATCTTTTTTTACTGGATAGTTTTAGCTCCTTTGTCAAAGATCAAGTGCCAAAAGGTGTGTGGGTTCATTTTTGGGTTTTCAATTCTGTTCCATTGATCTACCTGCCTGTCTCTGTACCAATACCATGCAGTTTTTATCACAATTGCTCTGTAATCAGGGACTAAACCACCAACCAAAGAGTACACATGAGGTGACACATGGCTCCAGCCACATATATAGCAGAGGATGGCCTTGTCAGACATCAGTGGGAGGAGAGGCCCTTGATCCTTTGAAGGCTCAATGCCCCAGTGTAGGGGAATGCCAGAAGAGGGAATCGAGAGTGGGTGGGTAGGTGGGGGAACACCCTCATAGAAGCAGAGGGGATGAGATAGGGGGCTTTCAGAGGGGAAAGCAGGAAAGGGGATAACATTTGAAATGTAAATAAAGAAAATATCTAATAAAAATTTTTCAAAAAAAATTAATCATCCCATGAACCAATAGCTATGCTTGCCTTCATAAGAGGAAGCCCATCAACACACCAACATGGATGGAGTAGGGGCTTACCAGACTGAGGAGATTTGGCAGCTAATGGCTGCTGAGAGATGAAAAGTCCATTTTCTTCAGGGATGCAGTCACTGGTAGATTGCCCATGCTCCAGTGGATGGCCCTACATTTGTGCATATAATGGGCTCAGTGGATATATATATATATATATATAGAGAGAGAGAGAGAGAGAGAGATAGATGTAGATATAGATTAGATAGATGTAGATATAGATTAGATAGATATAGATATAGATGATATAGATATAGATATAGATATAGATATAGATATAGATATAGATATAGATATAGATATAGATATAGATAGATATAGATATAGATATAGATATAGATATAGATATAGATATAGATATAGATATAGAGAGACGATATGAAGTAGGGGAATGTGAAGAGGAATTAGGGGAATAGAGAGATAGTGAGGGGTAAATATGATCAAAATAACCCTATAAATATATATAAATATCAAATAATTTTTATTTTATCTATTATTTTATGTATATGAGTACATTGTAGTTGTACGGATGGTTGTGAGCTACTATGTGGTTGCTGGGATTTGAACTCAGGACCTTTGGAAGAGCAGTCAGTGCTCTTAACCACTGAGCCATCTCTCCAGCCCCTCAAGTAATTTTTAAATTAACAAAAATGAATAGACAACATAAAGCAACACCTACAATGAGGAATGGGGTCAGAATCTGGATCTGAGTCTGTGTGACCCTCATGCTGATGTCATTCACCTGTAGGCATCCCTGTCTCCCATGTAAGCCATGATCAGAGACTGTAGAGGCTGGGCTACTTATCTACTGTGAAATGTTTGTGCTACATTAAAGGATCTTGCTATTGGAGGGGTCACATGTCCTTGAAAATGCAAGGTGGCTACCAACCTATAGTGACTTCCTTGCAGGCAAGTGAGCTCTGTGCTCCCTGTAGTGATATGGGCTGCCCCTCTGTCAGATCTGACCAACAGAACACAATCAAAGTTTCACTGTTAGTTCCAAACTCAAATCAGAAGGGACCAGCAGCTTCTACTCTCTGCCTCCTGGAATTCGTTCTCTGATGAGAGATGAATGCCAGGTGAGAAATCCAATGATCCCGAGATAGTCACACTTGAAGGAAGCCCAAGCCAGCAGGTCGAAGAAGCTGGGCTAATAAGGAAAGATACCCAGCCTGTCTTGGCTGTTACAGCCACCACAACCCAGGCTTCAGAGATGAGAAGGAAAATCCCCTTGTCTCTTCAGCCCTACCAACTCAGTAAGAAGGAAAGTTCGACATATAAGTCAGTCCCAGAAATCAGTCCCCAAATATGAGCAGCTGTGAGTACCAGCTGAGGTCCTATCGGCATGGAGCAGACACAGCTATGCCATGTGCCCTGCTGGAATTCTCACTCAGTGCTGGAAACAGTGAAGTGTTTGGCATTTTGTTCTGACAGAGTATGGGGTGATATCTTACACGGAAGATCTTTTGGAGATGTGGTAGAAGTAATGTACACATTCCTCACACTTGAACACCCAGGCACTCACACACACACACACACACACACACACACACACACACACACACGCCATTTCCCCTGAACTCCTCTGTTTACTTTACAGCAAATCTGAACCCTGGAACATTTCAAACATCTTTAGCTTTATAATTCAGGCTACAGTGAAGTACAACCAATGCCAAATGCCCTTCCACAAGGGGGGAGCATCTTATTCCTAGATTAAACTCGGGCTGCAAGAATGGTGTGAGTCTTTTTTATCCAACTCTCCCCTTTTCTTTTACTTTTGAAAACATAGCTTTGATAGAACACAACAGAATGAAGAAACGATGATGTCCATTTTCACTATTCCTATCACACACTCATCAAATCTTTTTTATGTGTCTTATGTGTAGCCCAAGCTGGCCTAAAACTATGGGTCCTTCTACCTCAGCCTCCCAAGTGCCAAGATTATACATGCACCACTAGTTCTGAATTTTTCAAATCCTGACACGCTAACCTTATTTAAAAGTTGCATATAGGGCTGGAGAGATGGCTCAGCGAGTAAGAGCACTGACTGCTCTTCCAAAGGTCATGAGTTCAAATCCCAGCAACCACATGGTGGCTCACAACCATCCTTAATAAGATCTGACCCCCTCTTCTAGTGTGTCTGAAGACAGCTACAGTGTACTTAGATATAATAATAAATAAATCTTTTTTTTTAAAGTTACATATATTTGGAATCTCTTCTCTTGCTTCCTCTTCCAGCCCCTCTCCTAGAAGTCATCATTCTGAATTCAACCTTAACAATTCATAGCCCATGTACATAAAGGTACAAACAAAAAGCAGCAATTTGACTTATTTTCAAACTTGGAATTAACGTTATCATTCTATTAGTTATTTTTCTATTGCTGCGTTAAATGTATGACTCACTGGATGCCGTGGCTCCTGTCTCTCTCTCTCTCTCTCTTTCTAATTAAAAAAAATGTATTTACTTAGAAGCATTCAGAATGTCAACAAAATAACCACAATTTTTTTTTGCAAGTACATAGTGGTATTCAGTTAACAGAACAACAATTATCTTCTTATAAGCTGCATCAGAGACAACTGAAGATGGAAAAAAAATAAAACCCCAAAATAAAACCAAAAGAAAAAAACACCAAACTACCGTCCCCATATATAACTAATTTGTGCTGTGCACCAACAAGAACCTGCTTTAAATTTCCATGCCAATTTACAACCCCCAGACTGTACCAGGCCAGGTTAGTGGCTTTTGAAAATACCACCAGGACAGGGCTCTTGAAAGACACATTTGGTAGTGTTTTAACTAAACAAAAAAAGACACTGTGCGGTGTAAAAACAAATCTTACACAGCCTTGCGTTTTAATTTTTTTCTTTAAAAGGAGTGAGTTGTGTACAGGGAGTTAAATGCTTTATAGACAAGAAAAAAAAACTGTGCTAGTCGTCATCTTCCTCTTCTTGCTCATCCTCTTCATCCTCCTCATCATCTTCCTCTTCCTTCTTTTTCTTGCTCTTTTCAGACTTGACCACACCCCCTTTTTCGCTTCATCAGGTTTTCCTTTAGCTTTGTAGGCAGCAATATCCTTCTCTTCTCCTTCAGCTTGGCAGCCTTCTTCTCATAGGGCTGCTTGTCATCCACTGCAGTGTTGTTCCACATCTCTCCTAGTTTCTTCGCAACATCACCAATGGATATAAGCCAGGATGCTCGCCTATGATTTTGGGGCGGTACTCAGAACAGAACAAGAAGGCCAAAGGAGGCCTCTTGGTTGCATTGGGGTCCTTGAACTTCTTTTTGGTCTCCTCTCTGGGGGGATGTAGGTTTTCATTTCTCTTTCATAACAAGCCTTGTCAGCCTTTACCATATCTTCAAATATCCCCTTTTCTTTAGCAGACGTGGTCTTCCACCTCTCTGAGCACTTCTTGGAGGACCGTGAGAAGCTGACAGATGCATCTGGGTACTTCTTGTGTTCCTCCCGGCAGGTTTGCACAAAGAATGCATATGAGGACATTTTGCCTCTCAGTTTCTTACCATCTCCTTTGACCATGTTTAGTTGATTTTCTTCCGCGAGGCACAGAATCACCCAGTGCCCGTCCGGCTCTCGCTTGAACCGGCGCTGTCTCTATGGTGCTCAATGTACTGCAATGGCTGTGAGAAGGGGAGCCACAGCTCCTGTCTTTAATTCCACCACTTGGAAGGCAGAAGCAGACAGAGCTCATCGAGTTCAGGGCCAGCCTGGTCTACATAGCAAATTTCAGGCTAGCCAGGGCTACACAGTGACACCCTAAGAAGAAAAAAGCCTACTATGACCAAAGCAACTTATAAGACAATTACATTTACTGGTTCCAGTGGGTTAGAGTCCACAGTGCCAGCAGAAACAGCCTAGAGCTCACATCTCCATAAGCAGAAGACAAGTAACACACAAAAAATGGCAAAGTCTTTTTTTCTTTAACAATTTTTTATTAGATATTTTCTTCATTTACAATTCAAATGCTATCCCAAAAGTCCCTTATACCCTCCCCCAACCCTGTTCTCCAACCCACCCACTCCCACTTCCTGGCCCTGGCATTCCCCTGTATTGGAGCATATGATCTTTGCAAGACCAAGGGTCTCTCCTCCCAATGATGACCGACTAGGTCATCTTCTGCTACATATGCAGCTAGAGACACGAGCTCTGGGAGTACTGGTTAGTTCATATTGTTGTTCCACCTATAGGGTTGCAGACCCCTTCAGCTCCTTGGGTACTTTCTCTAGCTCCTCCTTTGGAGGCCATGTGTTCCATCCATTAGATGACTCTGAGCCTCCACTTCTGTATTTGCCCAGCACTGGCATAGCCTCACTAGAGTCAGCTATATCAGGGTCCTGTCAGCAAAGTCTTGCTGGCATATGCAATAGTGTCTGCATTTGGTGGCTGATTATGGGTGGGGTTGTCTCTGCACGGTCCTTCCTTCCATCTCATCTCCAAACTTTGTCTCTGTAACTCCTTACATGGGTATTTTGTTCCCCATTCTAAGGAGGGACTAAGTATCCACACTTTGGTATTCCTTCTTCTTGAGTTTCATGTGTTTTACAAATTGTATCTTGGGTATTCTAAGTTTCTGGGCTAATATCCACTTATCAGTGAGTGCATATCATGTGAGTTCTTTTGTGATTGGGTTGCCTCACTCAGAATGATATCCTCCAGATACATCTGTTTGTCTAAGAATCTCATAAATTCATTGTTTTTAATAGCTGAGTAGTACTCCATTGTGTAAATGTACCACATTTTCTGTATCCATTCCTCTGTTGAGGGACATCTGGGTTCTTTCCAGCTTCTGGCTATCATAAATAAGGCTGCCATGAACATAGTGGAACATATGTTCTTATTACCAATTGGAACATCTTCTGGGTATATGCCCAGGAGAGGTATTACTGGATCTGGTAGTGTCCAGTTTTCTGAAGAACCTGCAGACTGATTTCCAGAGTGGTTGTACAAGCTTGCAATCCCACCAGCAATGGAGGAGTGATCCTCTTTCTCCACATCTTCATCAGCATCTTTTGAAACATTAAAGTAATCCCATCCCCAGTGACACACTTCTGCCAACAAGGCCACACCCCTTAATCCTTTCCAAACAATCCTACCATCTAGGGACCAAATAGTCAAATATATGAGCCTATGGAGGCTATTCTCATTCAAACCACCACAATTACAATGCCCCCAAATAAGTAAATTGCATAAATTGTACAATAAAAATTAATTATACCCCAGGGATTCCAGAGCAAGCTGGCTAGCAAAATTAGCCAAATAAGTGAGCTCTGAGTTTGATTGACCAACCCTGCCTCTAAGAATAAGGTGGAGTGTGATCCAGGAAGATTCCTGATGTCAACCTCAGGCCTCCATGTGCATTTGCTACACTTGTGTCCACACACATGCAAACATGCACCTCCACTAGAAAAAAGGAAAGTCAGAAGAACCCTTCTCTTTTCCATAGGAACCACGATTATGGCTTCCTCATGTTCTCATACACCATGAGCCCTAATGAGGTGCTGGTATAAATTTTTGTCGTGTGTGCCTGTGTGCATGCATGCATGTCTGTGCATATGTGTGTCCATGCATGTGTTTGTGTGTGTGCACATATGTGTGCCCATGCATGTGTTTGTGTATGTGCATGTGTGTGCATGCATGTGTTTGTGTGTATCCATGTGTGTGCATGTATGCATGCATGCATGTGTGTGCATATATGTGTCTATGCGGTTTGTGTGTGTGTGCACATGTGTGTGTGAGTGTGTGTGTATGTTCATGTGTGTGCATGTGTGTGCATGTGTGTGCATCCTGTACCACCTGGCAAAGCCCTTCATACCTGAAAAGGGGAAGCCCTGAATCAGGACGGTTTCTTATCCTCACTGTTTCTCCTGTCACTTCATTTTTGCATCATCTAAGATCAGATTTAAAAGAAAAAAAAAAAAACTGGAATCAAGAAGCACTGCTGGATGCCCTCATCTGGCTGCAGGGTGCTCTGCAAAATGTATGCTCAATGTATTCTCTCTGCAAAATGTATGCTCAATGTCTGCTTTTCGAAGCTTCAGTAACACAACAAATGTGCTCCTGCTTCCCAGATGGAAGAGCCTCAGCTGGTCATGGAACAGGTGCGTAGCTTTGTGGGAAGGAGAGAGACCTATTTCCTCCCTGTTCTTTGTGTTTGGTATGAATTTATTATGGCACAAATATGAGAGGGAGCCCAGGGGACAGAAGAGGAAGAAAATGATTTTTTAAGGCATGGGATTTTTTTGTGTTTGTGTTTTGCAATGTTTTGCTTTCTTTGACTCCTGAATTCAGCAGCATCTTGTAAATTGAGGGTACAGTTATAGGCAAGATAGTATCCCAATAACCACAGAAAATGTCCATATCATGGGCATTTCAATTCTCATTCTTTGCTCAGTCCCAGCAAATGCTCTCTTTTATGGGTCTTGCTCACAGTCATTCTCTGCCTGCCTATTCATCCATTCACTCATCCCTACTCAGCAAATAGATGTCAAATGCCCATTTCCTCAACACTGTTCTAGGACCAAGGACATCATAGTGAACCATAGAGACAAGATGTGATTTTTTTCTTTCCAGTTGAGCAAGGCAATAATGGAATGTGAAATTGGGGGTGACAGAAGAGATGGCTCAGCTGGGTAAAGCCTAAGACAACCCCTCCTGCCATGAGTGGACAGCCAGTCCTGCAAGGCTATGCTAAAGGGCTCCAGATCTGAGAACAGTGAGCAGGTCAGGGCAGGGAGAGGGAGTCAGGTGTCAGCCCTAAAAGACAGTGAAAGTTTCTTCTGAGTGTTGTCGAGTAGTCTTGGGTTTGTTAGTTTTATTTTGGTTTTTACATATTGGAAAGACAAATAGATTTTTTTAAAGTTTAATCAAAGGTCAATGCTCCATGAGGGTGCTTGCTACCAAGGCTGACAACCTGAGTTCAACCCCTGGGACCCACATGCTGGAAGGAAAGAATGGACTCCAGCAAGTTGTCCTCTGACCTCCACACTCACACACAGACATACACAGTGAATAAGTGTAATTTTTTTATTAAAATACTCAATAGTTGTTTGAATCAAGGAAGCTGGTAGCAGGTGGTTATGATGCCAATGATACGTTAAAAGATCCTGTGTTCATTGCATACACCAGCAAGATTTTGCTGAAAGGACCCTGATATAGCTGTCTCTTGTGAGGCTATGCCAGGGCCTGGCAAACACAGAAGTGGATGCTCACAGTCAGCTATTGGATGGAACACAGGGCCCCCAATGGAGGAGCTAGAGAAAGTACCCAAGGAGCTAAAGGGGTCTGCAATCCTATAGGTGGAACAACAATATGAACTAACCAGTACCCCGGAGCTCGTGTCTCTAGCTGCATATGTATCAGAAGATGGCCTTGTTGGCCATCATTGGGAAGAGAGGCCCCTTAGCCTTGCAAAATTTATATGCCTCAGTACGGGGGAATGCCAGGGCCAAGAAATGGAAGTGGGTGGGTAGGGGAGTTGGGGGGAGGGTCTGGGGGACTTTTGGGATAGCATTTGAAATGTAAATGAAGAAAATACCTAATTAAAAAAATAAATTAAAAAAAAAAGATCCTGTGTTGTGGCAAGGAAGGACAATGGAAGTCTAAGGGTGCATTTCTTTATAGAATGAACAGGCTCATAAATGAATGAATATATAAAATAAATGGATAGAATGAGGGAGAAGAAAAATTCCAGCATACCTGGAATATAATGAGGTATAATGGAGTATAATGAGGGTTAACAACTGTATAGAAAGAAAAGGAGAAAAACCAGAAAAGAAATTGCTGAAAATGACTTAGGAGATGAAAAATTCTCAAGAAGACATGAGAAGTGCAAGAAATAGAAAGACGTTTTTGTGTTTTAGAAGGGTGGAGAAGGAGAAGAGGCATCAGTAGCCTGCTGCTTGAATTTTTTTGTATGTTTTCCTTTTTCTTAGATATTTTATTCATTTACATTTTAAAAGTTATCCCCTTTCCTAGTTTTCCCTCTGAAAATCCCCTTCCCCCCCCCCCCCGCCCCTGCTCCCCAACCTACCCAATCCCATTCCTGGCCCTATACTGGGCCATAGAACCTTCACAATACCTAGGGCATCTCCTCCCAATGATGACTGACTAGGCCATCCTCTGCTACCTATGCAGCTAGAGCCACAAGTCCCACCATGAGGTTTTTTTTGATTGGTGATTTAGTCTCAAGTAGCTCTGAGGGTACTGGTTAGTTCATATTGATGTTCCTCCATTTGGGGCTGCAAATCCCTTCAGCTCCTTGGATACTTTCTCTGGCTCCTTCATTGGGGACCCTGTGCTCCATCCAATGGATGACTATGAGCCTCCACTTCTGTATTTGCCAGACACTGGCAGAGCCTCTCAGGAGACAGCTATATCAGGCTCCTGTCAGCAAGCTCTTGTTGGTATCTGCCATAGTGTCTGGGTTTGGTGGCTGTTTATGGGATGGATCCCCAAGTGGGGCAGTCTCTAGATGGTCATTCCTTCAGTCTCTGTTCCGAACTTTGTCTCTGTAACTCCTTCCATGGATATTTTGTTCCCTATTCTAAGAAAGAAGTATCCACACTTTGGTCTTCCTTCCTCGAGTTTCATGTGTTTTGCAAATTGTATCTTGGGTTTCTAAATTTCTGGGCTAATATCCACTTATCAGTGAGTGCATATCATGTGTGTTCTCTTGTGATTGGGTTACCTCACTCAGGATGATATCCTCCAGATCCATCCATTTGTCTAAGAATTTCATAAATTCATTATTTTTAATAGTACTCCATTGTATACATGTACCACATTTTGTGTACCCATTCCTCTGTTGAGGGACATCTGGGTTCTTTCCAGCTTCTGGCTATTATAAATAAGGCTGCTATGAACATAGTGGAACATGTCTCGTTATTACACATTGGAGCATCTTCTGGGTATATGCTCAGGAGTGGTATTGCTGGATCTTCTGGTAGAACTATGTCCAATTTTCTGAGGATCCACCAAACTGATTTCCAGAGTGGTTTTACCAGCTTGCAGTCCCATCAGCAATAGAGGAGTGTTCCTCTTTCTCCACATCCTCGCCAGCATCTGCTGTCACCTGAGTTTTTTATATTAGTCATTCTGACTGGTGTAAGGTGGAATCTCACAGTTGTTTTGATTTGCACTTCCCTGTGATTAAGGATGTTGAACATTTTTTCAGGTGCTTCTCAGGCATTTGGTATTCCTCAGTTGAGAATTCTTTGTTGAGCTCTGTACCCCACTTTTAATAGGGTTATTTGGTTTTCTGGAGTCCGACTTCTTGAGGTCTTTATATATATTGGATATTAGCCCCCTATTGGATTTAGGATTGGTAAAGATCTTTTCCCAATTTGTTGGTTGCTGTTTTGTCTTATTGACAGTTTCCTTTGCCTTACAGAAGCTTTGCGATTTTATGAGGTCCCATTTGTCGATTTTTTTTGTTTGTTTTGTTTTTTGAGACAGGGTTTCTCTGTATAGCCCTGGATGTCCTGGAACTCACTTTGTAGACCAGGCTGACCTCGAACTCAGAAATCCGCCTGCCTCTGCCTCCCAAGTGCTGGGATTAAAGGCGTGCGCCACCACGCCCGGCTCCATTTGTCGATTCTTGATCTTAGAGCACAAGCCATTGCTGTTCTGTTCGAGAATCTTTCCCCTGTGCCCATAGCTTTGAGGCTCTTCCCCACTTTCTCCTCTATAAGTTGTAGTGTCTCTGGTTCTATGTGGAGTTTCTTGATCTTTTAATAAGTACTGTCCCCAGGGACTTGTATGTGAAAACACCCAGTGTCCAACAGGTGGCGCTGTTCCAGAAGGCTGTGGAACCTTTAGGAAATGGACCCTTACTGAAGGAAGTGTGGGTCACTGGGATACCAGCCTTGAGGTTTTATAGCCCAGTTCCACTCCCTGGTCTTTCTCAGCTTCCTTTTCAGCTAAGATGAGAATCAAATAGCTTCACATCCTGCTGCCACATCTTCCACCATGACAAACTCTTCCCTCTTCTTCCCCGACATTGCTTTGTATCAGGTCTTGCTCACAACAATAAGAAAAGTAACACAGATAAATACAGCAATGTCGGCTGAATTATGGAGAAGATGGTGGCTGCAAGGGCAAGACTCCTTCAGAAATTGCCCGTGCCTTTTAAGTTTAAAAAAAAAGTGTGTGTGTGTGTGTGTGTGTGTGTGTGTACGTGCATTTGCTCTAGATATGTGTGCAGTGTGTGTGTATATGTGCCAGGTATTTGTGCAGTGTGTGTGTACCAGATATGTGTGAAGTGTGTGTGTATGTGTGCCAGGTATGTGTGCAGTGTAGTGTGTGTGTACCAGAATTGTGTGCAGTGTGTGTGTATTTGTGCCAGATACATGTGTAGTGTAGTGTGTGTGTGTGCCAGATGTGTGTGCAGTGTGTGTTTATGTGTACCAGGTATGTGTGCAGTGTAGTGTATGTGTGCCAGATATGAGTGCAGTGTGTATGTATGTGTGCCAGGTATGTGTGCAGTACAGTGTGTGTTTGTGCATATGTGTGTGCATGTGTGTGTGTGTGTGTGCATGTGTGTATATGTATGCGTGACAAGTATGTGTGCAGGTGCCTACAGAAGTCATAAGAGGGTTTTGGATCCCCTGAGGTTGTGAGACATAGGTACTAGGAACTGAACTCAAGTCCTCAGCAAGAGCATTGTGTTCTGCTAATAGGTGAGCCATCTCTCCAGCCACAGGTACCACTCACTTCTGTATCCCACTTCCCAACACTGTGCTAAGCAGTGAAAGGTGTCCAAAGAACAAATACAGAGTATGTGAGCAGGACACATTGGAACTACATGAAAAACACTCAATACTTTTGGCAAAAGACTGGGGAGAAGTTAGATGTTAAACTCAGTGGATGAGGAAAACGTAAACATTCACTGTCATAGGAGAGAAAAGTCTAAGAGCAGAGAGCCCAGGAAAGGATGATTGGTGCCACATGTTCTCCCATAAGAGAAGGAAAGAAGACATCTGTCACCTACCTCTGGTGCACAGGAAGTGGGCTAGACCTGACACCTGTTACTTCTTTCACCCATCACACCAGTAAAAAGATGTCACATGCCACACAGGATGCCCAATTAAACTTAATTTTGATAATAAAATATTTTGTTGTATCTTAAGCAATAACTTTAGTGTGTACCACATGGAATGTTTAAGGTATTCTTATTTTCTTTAAATATTGTATTTATCTAAAAATCAAATTTAGTGAAATGACCTATTTTTGTAAACATTACTACTACCAGTGCTACTTTGAGGTAGATCATCTCTAATGGCTATTTTATATGAAAGAAACGGTGTGTCTGTGGGGTACATTAGTACCTTCCACATATGTGAGCTTATTTATAAGTGGCAAAGTCAGGGTTGGGATGCACTATCTCATTTCTGATACCATAATTTCCCCCTCAGCCACATCATGGGGTAAGTGGGAAATTATTGCTTCCACCTGGGGCTCAGCAGAGTAAGCAGGCCCTTTACATGCTGTGTATGTGTGACTGGTCTCCTTGTTAATTCCCAAGCACTGGGCATTTCTTGGAAATCATTTCTGTGTCCATAAAAAGAAAGATTTACCACAAGGTTCTTGATGTCCTTCCATGGGATTGATTACTTTTCTAGTACATATGGGATAATGACAAGTTTGAAAGATGATCTCTAGGCCCTGGGTAACTTGGATAATGAGCTCGCAGCTCTGCTAAAATGGGTCAGGTAGCCTCCAAATTACTTTACAAGGAAGGAAGCTTTCTCTATTTGAAATGGAAGCTGTCTTTTAAAATAAGAAAAACAAAACAAAATACCTGTGTTTCAACTATATAAGAGTTTTGCCTGCATGTATACAAGTGCACTACTTGCATGCCTGGTTCCCATATAGGCCAGAAGGTTATCAGGTCCCTGTAACTGGAATTACAGATAGTTGTGAACTGGGAACTGTAGCCAGGTCTTCTGCAAGAGCAACAAGTGCTCTAAACTGCTGAGATGACTCTCTAGCCCCAAGCTGCCAGTTTTTAAATGGAAAAATGAACCAAGTATAAAATTACATCTGTAGTCTGTTTAGACGCTTTTGGAGAGCATGACCCAGACATGCTTACCAAAGCGCCGAAGAAGTAATACAGTCCAAGGTGAGAACCCTGAATCTGAAGTCAGAGGGATCAGGTTTGAATCTTGACCACATCACATGCTTGATGATATGACTGAACTAAAAGTCATGCAGGTTAGTAGATTCTGAAAGATCTAACCTAGCCAACATATTGATCCCCTGACTGATTGAGGATATAATGGAATTGTTGGGAAGTGGTGAGAAGTAAGAGTTGGGACCATGTTGAAGGAAGTAGGTCCCTCTGGTGTGTTCTTGGGAACTGCCTGGTCCTATTTCTTCTTTCTGCTTCTTGGCTCTGTGGTGTGAGCTGCTTTTCTCTGCCATGCCCTCTATACCATGACAGATTGACATCTCTTCAATGACGAGCAAGATTTAACTTCCCTCTTTTAAGTCGTCTGTCAGGTGTTTGGTCACAGTGATACAACAGTGACTAACATTGGCAGAAGTTAAGTCACTTAGCTTCCTCATCTCCAGGATATGGATAATGGTGATGGCCAGTGAAATACCATCCATACCCAATAGCCATGAAAACCATGGAGCAGTGGTGAGCACTGAGGCCAGTGACATTGCTGTGTCTGTGTCACCAGGGCCAGCATTGCTGTGTCTGTGTCACCAGGGCCAGCATTGCTGTGTCTGTGTCACCAGGGCCAGCATTGCTGTGTCTGTGTCACCAGGGCCTGCATTGCTGTGTCTGTGTCACCAGGGCCTGCATTGCTGTGTCTGTGTCACCAGGGCCAGCATTGCTGTGTCTGTGTCACCAGGGCCAGCATTGCTGTGTCTGTGTCACCAGGGCCAGCATTGCTGTGTCTGTGTCACCAGGGCCAGCATTGCTGTGTCTGTGTCACCAGGGCCAGCATTGCTGTGTCTGTGTCACCAGGGCCAGCATTGCTGTGTCTGTGTCACCAGGGCCAGCATTGCTGTGTCTGTGTCCTTGGGATCAGCAGCAAGCTTCTCTGTTCCTAAGTGCTTTGTGAACAATGGCAGATGGCATCCTACAGGTTAGAAAAGGGGTTAGGAAAGGATCATGCTGTGGTTGAAGTATGGGAGCTGCCTGTGATGGGAAGTCTCATGTGAATTCTTGTACTGGGAATGAGACAAATAAAATATAAAATATTGGGCAAAAATGTTTGCACACATCCCCAAACAAGGAAAGGGGTTTCAACTGAATTCCATTTCTTTAGATATTATAGGAAATTTGTTTTTTGTCTTAGACAAAGGCCTTTCCACATACTGGGAATATTAAATGTAGGGAGATAGAATATGAATATAAGTTTAATTGATTTTGTATTTTCACTGTATTGTGCTGTGCTATATATAGTTCTTCCCATCCCCATCAAAACACGAAGTTCATGCCCAAGGCTTTCACTGTAACATTGGAAAGCTCAGTTAATTCAACAAGAAATCCTAGACAGTTTTGCTACACAATTCAGGCTAGCCTGCCTAAAGCTTTTTATCCTCCTGCCTCAGCCCTCACTGATGGAATTACAGAAGTATGTCAGGGTTACATTCACTCTATTTACATGTATATTACATATATATTCTTCTGACTGACTTCACTGGATAGTGGCCTAAATATGTAGAAAGGAAATGTTTTCATTGTTTTATCTTCTTGGGACAGGATCTCACTCTGTAGTTCAAACCACCCTGAAATTCACTATATAGCCCAAACTAATAGACAATCCTCCTGCCTCATCCTTCTCCATGCTGGAATTACCAGTATGGGCCACCATGCCTGCTTATAGTGAACATTTTTTTTACCCAAATAACTAACTCTAGTAATTTGTAGACACTCAGGAGTGCCAGTTCCACTTAATCAACAAACACTTCTTGCATATTTATGACATGAAAAGCACCATGCTAGGTGCCAGGGTCTAGAGTAGCCCACAGAACAAAGCTCTGCCCTCAGAAGCTAGCTAGCAATTGAGATACTTCTGGTTAAAATTTTCGACCTTATATGGATGAGCCATGGACTCTCATTCAGTGACTCTTAAAAGTCTTTCTTATAATTACCTTTACACAGTCAAGTAAATCAAGACATTAAGAGGGGTTAGAGAGCAGAGAACAGCTTCATGTTGGATACTAAATTAAAACCACAGGGTATTTAAAATTCAGGAGACTGAAGCAGGCATATAAATACTGTGACCTTCACTGGTAGAATGCTTAGCCAGTCTTTTTAAGGATCATCTTAATGTCTCGTTTTCACAGACCTTACCTTGAAAAAAAAAAAAAAAAAAAAAAACCTCCTGCAGTATCTACCTAGTCATGCTTAAACTTCCTAGATGATGGGCTCCTGAGTTTTCAAGGCAAACATGGCACCTGAGTTTGACAAAGACACCAATGGCAGCCATGGGTTAGTGTTGAGAGGAACTTGACTTCGCATGGCTGATCCTAGGCTATCTCAGTTTCACGTGGCTGGCCTTTGAGGAACTGACTAAAGCAGATGTGAGGAAGATGACAGAACCTTCAGATACTAGAGGTTTGCAGGCTTGTATCTGCCTAACTGATAACTACCTACCACCCCATCTACCATCTCAGAACTCCATTACAGGCAACCAACCATCTCAGAACTCATGGTGTTAGCCAACAACCACCGAGCTGTGCTCATGGTTTCAGGGGTAGGGTGGAGGTGAGGACGTCAGAAGAAGTGTCCCGAGGAAGCGTCCTCTCCGCTCTGTCTGACTGAACAACATCTACTATGGTTTCGTTGAGCGCTGAACTGACTGGTTGTGGGTGGGGATCACTCCCAAAGCCATCACTGGAACTGGGATGTGGAGGTGAAGCCATGTCTGAACTGTGAAGCAGGAACTGGGATGTGGAGGTGAAGCCATGTCTGAACTGTGAAGCAGGATGAATGGCTATGCACGGTGTCCCTAACGTGGTGTTGTAGGATGCCGATTTCTCCCCCAATGCCTCAGTTCCCAGGAGCAAATGAATGCAGTGGACACTTCTTCCTCAGTTCTCAGAGCATCACCATCTAGACTACACTAGCTGAAGCAGCCACAACTTTAGCAGGACTCGAAGGAAGTAGATAAACCCTATCTTCTCCATGAGGTGAATTAAAGAATCTACAGTCATGTTTCAATATGGGGTTTCAATATCCCATCATTTTCAATATCTTGATAAAAATAAACTAATAAATGAGCAGATGTCAAAGGAGAGAAGAGTTAAGTGCAGAGGGCCAACCATCATTTACTGCCTTTTTAAAAAACTGTATGAGGGATTAAGGTTTATTAAAGGCTAAGCAAGAACTTTACCACTGAACTGGATCTCAGCTTTCTTTAGACCACACTTCTTTTGTTTTTTAATTTTGAAGGTTATTTCCAACTTTGAAAAGTTCCTCTTCTTTTACCCTTGCCTCCTTTAGTCCTTTCTCATATGTTCTTTGTTTAAAAATATGCGGAATACTTTCTTTTCTTATAGGAATACTTGGGACTTTCATATAGACCTCACTGGCTACAGCTATTGCAACTTGGTTCTTTAGAGGCAGGAAAGTGATGTTGCTGAGATCTGAAGAAACAGCCACTTTCAAGCAATATTCAGCATCAAACCAACTGTTATCATTGGTGCAACCCAAGTCTGTGTCCTCTTACACATTTCCACCATCGAAGGATACTTCCTATTCCCTCATTCTCTTCAGATCGTCAGGTCCAAATTCACCCACGGCCTCTGCACCATTTACAAAAATATATCTGTTCAACAGAGTGGAATGAAGATGGCTTCTGCCAACACCTGGTGTCCTGGAGTGTGTGTTGAGACACTGCATATAGAAGTGGATGATGGGAATATCTCACTGTGTAGGGGGAACGAATTCCCTTGGGGAACCAAATTCTCTTCTTTTCTTATAGAGGACACAGAAATGGTACGGACTGTTGAAAACTGTTAAAAGACAGTTGGTATCAGTGTGGCCTTCCTGACTTTTTTTACCTGTATTTGTAAGAAGCGATAGAAAACAGGACTGGATTCTACAAAGTTCCCCCTGACCTTAAGGATCTGTGTGTTAACTGATTTACCCGAGTCTGAATCTCAATTCACTTTAAAATAAATCCACAAATGCACATAACTTTCTCACAGTTATTCCTTGTCAGGGCTACAAAGCTTAAGAGAAGTTTTAGGGGGGTTGAAATCATCACAAGCAAATTCCCAAACATTAGCAGAGACTGTGACTGTCTCCTTTCTGAAGCCGCCGCAAAGCACACAGCTAATGAGAAGACACATCCATGTGTTTTCTGAAAGCTTATTGAAAATGGCTTTGATGGCTGAACTGAGCTAAATATTAAAATAGATCACCATAATAAAATGCTTCTTGGCTTCTTTCAGAACTCAGCACTGAAAGCTTCTTCTAAATAAATCACAGGCTACGAAGCAAATCCCTTTTAATTTATGGGCGGTAGCTGGTGGAGTTCCTGGCTGGTGATGTCCTTGGATCATTTTGTTTAGTGTTGATTGGGACTGCTGCCTGGCAAGCTTCAGTCTGTCATGCAAATCTCAATTAGTGAACAAATGATCTCTTTCCCTTCTAAGTGGTTCTAGAAGAGTGGTCCTTCAGAGCCTGTGAACAGGGGTCCCCAGGAGCTTTTCAATGGTCTATCAGTTACTTTTTTTTTTTTTATTGCTGTGACCACCTTTCTAACAAGACGCAATCTGAGGGGTGAGAGGGTAACTTCGGTTTGTAGTTCAGGGACATCCACATCAGGGAGCAGGAGGCGGGACCAGCCCTGTCTGTGGCGGTAGAAAGCTGCTCGCGCACATCTCAGTGGACCAGGAAATACTAAGACCTGAATGGTGTCGGGTGGCTTTGTCCTTTTTCCCTCTTATTAAATCCAGGATCTCAGTCCACATTCAAGATGGGTGTTCTTTCTCCCCACTACCCGCGTCATGTCATTAATCCTCTCTGAAAACAGTCAAAAGCAAACCTTACTAGGTCCTAGGCAGTCTTAGTCCAATCAAGCTGACATCAAAATCACACCACAACGATTCCTCGGAAGGAAAACTCTACGGTGCTAGCGACCTTTGTCACTGTGGGCAGTGGGCAGTGGCTGAGCAAAAGCAATCTCAGAGGAGACTGTTCTCGGCCCAAACCAAGGCAATGACACCCATTGCACGTCTTTACTGTCAGGAACTTGCAGGGGGAACGATATTGGTTTTATTACATCTCTACATCTGGGGTAGTTTCTTTTTAACCTTTAGTGGGGGAGACTGGATGTGTGTAACAAAGCACTTTCTTCCAGGCGGCATCTTTGAGGGAAGCACTAATGGGATAGTTCAGGCAATCGGCACCCACTCGCCAGGGAACTCAGACCTGGAAGATCAGCTGGCAGACTGGCTATGTGTTCTATTTTGGTTTTAGTTTTGGACTACTACTTAGGTTTGGTTTGGTTTTTCAGTCATGGTCTCACTCTGTAGCTGGCCTGGAACTCACTATGTAGATGAGGCTGGTTTAGATTTCCAAGAAAATGACTAAGGGGAGTTTTCACTTCCAAGAAAATGACTGATAGTATTTGTTGTCAAAGGCAAAGTTGTTCTTTTACTTGTAAATTAGAACCTTGGAAAACCTGCACCTGTACCAAGTACCAAGATTTCCTAATCCTTATAATCTATGCTGGCAGCATAGATTGCTAATGAACATAATTTTTCATATTATGCAATGAAATAATTTATCATTTGGGTAATTTGCATAATTAAGTGAATCAATAATTTACAAGTGAAAAATGAAATAACAAAACTGTTAATTAATAAAAGAGTTGATATTTCAATATTACAAGATATCAAAGGTTCATTTAATAAGGTTTCAGAGTCAAAACTGCCTTAGATCTTCAAGAAATGGCCATTTACCTAATCAGTGTAGTGTCAAAAAAAGATTATTTGTTTCTTTGTTTGTTTGTTTCGACACATTTGGTAGGCACAAATGACCAGCAGCTCAGCATGTCGCCCAGGCTGGTCTCAAATCTCCCTTTGCCTCCCAAATGTAGGGGTTGTCAATGTGAAGGACCATTTTCTGGCTTGGCAGGAAAATCTTTAAGGAAAATCTCCAAGGTCAGTTTCTTTATAGAAATTTCTGCTTAGGGTAGTTTTTTAAACCGATATCCATTTCCTAACTTATTTATAAGTTATCACCATGTTTGGTATAGATATAAAAAATCTTAAAGGTTTGCATGGCCTGCTTACAAGAAACACATCTTCATGAACACAGCTAGATGCAAGAGGTCACTAAGAAAGTATTTAGCTTGCCCATATTCTTCCCAAACAACATGACTGCTTTAACTATGATTTTTTTAACCTATAAAAAATGTTAGTCAGCCAGAATATACGTGTGGGGGACAGTTCTTGAGTCAAGACTCCGCTCTGTGCAATTATTTGACCTGATGGGAAAGCTCCAAAGCTATTTTCTGCGTGTATTCTTATGACCTCCGGGCTCAATACTGTGCCTTCAGGTTTACTCAATGAAAAGGTGGGCCTATGAAATAAATATACCTTTTGTTACTACTACACTGTCTCCATAAGATCTGCAGCTGCTGTTTTGGGAATGTCCTCCTGAGCTAGTTTGATGGCTCAGCAGGATAAGGGCATCTGCTGCCAAGCTGAGAACCTGAATTTGTTCCCTAGGACCTATATGGTAGAAGGACAGAACCAATTCTCATAAGTGGCCCTTGATCTCCATATGCACAATGTGGCATATGCAGTCACATGTACATGTATACATACGTGAGCACACATGCACACACACACACACACACACACACCACAGAGAAATTACTTTTCCATTTTTTTAAAGGAATGACCTCTGACCTCTTCCACAGCTAAAGTCCCATCTTTACCTCCTGTAACTTCATCTGTGTTGCCAGGAAATCCCTTTAAGTTGCAATTAAGTAGAAAAGTTTAATGAAAAAATAAATAAATCCAGACCCTAGGCAGACACTAATCTAGGTCCAGATGAGAATTTCACTGGTGCAGGCTTGCCCCCCTCTCTCTCTTCCATTCCTTTGCATCCCACTTCTATAATAGCAAGAAGACTAAGATTATTTTATCCAGTACAGATACAAATATGAATACAATGTACAGGTTAGAATCAAAGAAAAGAAAAAACTTACAAAAAGTAAAAAAACTCCAATTGGGATCACTGGGAACATTTTTAGAGACTGTTTACACACATAAACACACCAAGACAAATGATGCTATATGTAACAGAGGTGCTAGGTTTTACTCCCAGGCATGAAGGGAAAGGGTAAAGAAGTGGATACTACCCTGGAAGAAGCCTCTATGACAGCTGCAATGAGAGAGCAGTGATTGAAAAAGAAAACGAGAGAAGGGGCAGGGCAGTGATGGATACCACACAAGGATCTCAACTTCCCAATATTCCCCGAACTCCCCCCACTGCTCCCACTTCCCCCACTCCTCCCACTCTTCCCACTCCCCCTACTCCCCCCACTTCCCCCTACTCCCTTCACTCCCCCCCACTCCTCCCACTTCCCCCACTCTTCCCACTCCCCCCACTTCCCCCACTTCCTCTATCCCTCCCACTTCCCCTACTCTCCCACCCCCTCTACTTCTCCCACTCCTCCCATTTCCCTCACTCCCCCTTATTCCCCCCATTCCTCCCACTCCTCCCACTCCCCCTACTCCCCCCAACTCCGTCCACTCCTACCATTCCCCCCACTCCCCTCCTCCCCCACTTACCCCAGACTCTCAGAACCTGTTCTGTTACCGATTGTTTCTTCCCCAGCCTAAGCCATCTCCTGAACAGCTCCCACCTTTATACCTCTGAGAATCATGCTAGAGACAATAACTAAGCCTGACATTTAAGACATGCTCTTTTCTTTGCAGCACTCTCTGAAATTTCCACAAGAAACTATTTGATTTCTAAATCCTAGCTCTCATATTTTTACTACTCTTTCATAATTTCATACACACACACACATATATATACTGAACTTTCATATCCCCCACCATTATCCTCTTGTTCCCTTCCCAGTCATACCAAACCTCTTTCTTTGCCTAGCAAGCCCCCCACACACACACACACACACATACTTCATGTTTTTTGTGGCCCTTTGCATTTCATTAGGGTTGCTTACAAGAGCATTGGTGGGAAGCCAACTTCACAGTGGCGACACCATTAAGGGCTATGGCTCTACTCTACCCTTAAATCGTTAACTATGTACATCTCCTGGGGTGGGGCTTCATTTTTCATTCCATCCTTTCCTTCTTGCCTTCCTTTATGCCTTAAAACAAGGACTCATACCTCCAGGCTGACCTTGAACTTTCTGTGTAGCCAAGGATGGACTTTAACTCATTCCTGCTGCCTCCACCTCCAAATCCTGGGATTGTAGGTGTGTACCACCAAGCCCAAATCATGTGATGAGGACTGACACTAGGGCTTCATGCACACTAGACAAGCTGCATCAACCCAGCTGCATCCTCAGACCTTGCACCATGTGGGTGGGTTTGGGGGCAGTTTCAGATGACCCAGAACAGTATCTGGTTTTTCTCTTCCTTATGAGTTGATCCTCAGCCACATGTAGACTCCTAAGTCTAAGTAGATCTGCACATGACACTTTGGTCTTGCCAAAGACCAGAAATTCAGAATGGAATTTACCTCCTTTTAGAGGTAATGTATCCTTCAGATTCAGGTCATTTCTTCCAGAAACCACTGCTGTATGCAAGGACACAGATGCACCAGGGAGGCATCAGTCTTCCAAAGAGATAGAATAACATTTTTAACTTAAATATTGAGTTTTCGAAAGCAGGCTTCTCTGCCTGCTGTGACACCGCCCTCCCATCCCTCGCCTGCACTCTCTGTGCCCCTCTGATGACTTTGAAATGTCCTGAGGAGAAGATGAATTCCACCTCATGCAATGAACTGTTGTGAAGAAAAAGCCAAATGAGCATCTCTACAGAAAAATGGCAGAAATCTTTACACTCAAGCACCTCACATCCACGGACACTCAGTTAATTATGATCTGGGAATAAGTAACATGTTCATAACACCTCAAATTTACCCCATGTATTACTTTATTAACAGCATTATTCATGTCTTTCAGTTCTGCCTTTAGACAGCATAATCCTATCATTCTAAATGAGGAGATTTCGCATTTAAAAAGCTGGCAGGTCTAAATTGAGTTTCATAAAGGTTTTGTAGTTGTCGCTGGTAATTTTAGAAAATTATATATACATCATTTTACTTTATAACCTTTGGTTGACCCTCCTGTATTATCTTTTTGCTCTTTTACAAGAAAGAATTTCTGCAGAGAATAGATAAAGTTTAAAGGGTGGAAACATAACATTGGGAAGACTGTCAGGAAGATCACCTACTGGGCTACAAGTCAAGATCCAATCAAAACAAAGAGGAGAAAGAGGAGGAGGTTGGGAAGAGAAACAGGAGGGTGGAGGAGATGTAAATAAACCTCTTTTCGTTCTTCTCTAGTTCCATGATTTAAAATTCTGTTCCTCTTTGCATTTTTCTTATTGTTACCGTGTTTATGTCTCTAAACATCATAGTTTAGTTTTGTATGTTGGTAGATAGATGATAGATGGGTGGGTAGGAAATGCCAACTCATTCTGCAGGCGTTCTTTGGAGACCAGATTTCACAGTCAGTGTGACACCCTGAGATTCCCTTATACCATTTAGGTAGCTTCATCAAATTCCATCTCTGATGGTTGTATCCAACACCTAATTGACTATACGATCTGTCTACAGTTCCATAGTTTACAGAGATATTATGATCAAGATCTATATGTCTCTAATAATCAGGACTTTTTTTTTTTACAGAAACATTCATGGAAGTGGTATTTAATGGCAGAGGTAAGTCATAATGTTTCCTGGAGTGATGGCTCAATACTATCCTGCACAGAGCATGTGATAAGAGGTGTCAAAAATACCATAAAGTTTGAAAATATCTCAATTTTGCAGGTAGATAATGCTTTCTGACTGTGGTTGTACTTGTCTTTAGGGATCCTAATGATACTGAGCATTTAATATGCTTATCATTGCCACTGGATCTGCTTCTACATAAAGTGTGATTTTTCCTTATTGACTTATTGAAATTCTAACAAGAATTCTTATTCCATGATCTGGACAGTGCAGTCCATTGTTATAGCTGCAGACATTCCTACAACTTGCACCTCTATCAACACTAAGAATTCCTGGCCATTTCCGATGTTCCTTTGTGTTCTTTACTTCTGTGATGCTATAACCCAGAAACAACAAGATTTCTATTCTCATGAACTTTACCTGTCTGAGGATTTCAAGTGAAATTGTATGATATTGTTAGGTTCTGTTGTTTGACTTTTTGTTTTGAAAGAAGGTCTCACTTTGTAGTCCAGGGTAGCCTCAAAGTCATGGTAATTATTCTATGTCAGCCTCTCAAATGCTAGAATTACTGGCATGAGCCACCATGACACTAGTGATGCACTTTTTAATATTCTGCCTCTTATCTACTATAAGAGTTCGATATTCTATTAGCTCTATTTCTCATTAGAGAATTTTTTAGGATTTATCTATTTTTATTTATATGTATAGATACTTTGCCTGCATGAATATCTATGCACTACACTATGTGCATTCGGTGTCTGTGGAAACAAGAAAAGGTAGTCGAATCCCATGGGTTTGTTACAGGTGATTGGCAGTGGGTGTTGGGAACCAAACTCAGATCCTGTAAAAGAACAGCCAGTGCTCTTAACACTGAGCAATCTCTCCAGCCAGAGAGTCTCTTCACTTTTTATGTATTTACCCTTTTGTATACAGATCCTGTTCTCAGTATTCAGCAAGGGTAACAATGTTGTTGGAACAGGCTTTTTCAGCTTCTCTCTTGTACTTCAAAAACTAACAACACAAAGTATGACACCTAACCCTAACCATAGGAAGAACATAGGGTATTCACTCTTGTATCAAAACTCATCATGTACCTCCATTCCAAACCTACAGGGGCCTAATCAGAACTCAATTTCAAATCCTGCCTAGCAACAGTTAACATTAGCCAGTTAGAACTCTAGACCCACCCAGCACTGCTTCATCCCATAAGCCCTTTGGCCCCTAACTCCCTTTCTTTGTTCTGTAGACAGGAGGCAGCAATGGTCTATGTGTGCTGAACTCAAGTTCAACATCATGTTTATTATTCCCAAATAAATCCTGTGTTGGAGAGTCCTCAGCAGATTTTTATTTCAAGCTGACAGCTAATTCTAGCATTGGGGCCAGTTCTGATCTAGTTGTAACTGGCTGACCCTTTTCTGAGTTGAAGGTTGGGGTTTCTTCATTGGCCTGCCTCTGACTTTGTCAAAGTTTCCTTGTTGGATGAAGTATTTGGAGTCTTTCAAACTGTCCTGGGCTTTGTACTGCTATATTGTCCAATAATTGATTTTGTGTGCTGTTTCCAGGTCTTTTCTGTTTTGTTTTGTTTTTTTGGTGGTGGTGGTGGGGATTCTGAAATGGTGCCCAGGCCAAGCAGTTATTTGTTCCACTGTTGAAATATCTCCTGAGCACTTTTCCCAGTCCCTAGGATTTGTGAGTTTTTTTTTTTTTCCCCAGCCTGGTTAGTGGGAGCAGGCTTGTCCTCAGTCCTGCTTGGCTCTATTCTGCTGGGGTTTTTTTGTTTTGTTTTTTGGTTGTTTTTTTTTTTTTTTTTTTTTTTTTTTTTTTTTTTTTTTTTTTTTTAGAGCGTGGGTCTTTTGTGGAGAGTTTCTTCATTCTGCCCAAATCTCTCAGCCTATAAAATGTGTGCTGTATACTTCCAAATCTGCAAATAATCTAGGAATTCAAGTAGCTCAAGCCAAAGAGATTTGAGGCCATGGTTGTTGATAAACATGAGGTTGGGGTTCAGCTTTGTTGTCAACCAGGAAATTGGTTCCTCTGACTACAGGGAAAGAATAGCTATAGACTGACTGACAGGCATTAGGACCCAAAGAACCAGGGACTTAGAAGGGACAGCTGTGACCTCCTCACAGGCCTGAACAGGGATCCCAGCAAAGCTGTGCAGACTGCGTATAGTATAGTGCAGTCAGATGCTGGTGAGATTGTGTCAGTTGCTGCAAAGAAGAGGTGAATGAGAGAAGCAGAAACCAAGCACACACTGTTTGCTTCACTGAAAAGCTTGTCTGCAAAAGATCACCCCACTGTAACCCTTCTTCCAGCAGCTTAAGTAGTTTGCATCTGATAGGCATCTGCCTTTGTGCTGGAGGCTGTACATTTCTTCACTATAATGGTGATGAAGTGGTTTGGGGTTTTTTGGGGGGGTTGTTTTTTTGTTTTGTTTTGTTTTTTGGCTTTTCAAGGCAGGGTTTCTCTGTGTAGTCTTGGCTGTCCTGGACCTCACTCCATAGACCACTATACTACACTGGCCTCAAAATCAGAGAGCTGCCTGTCTCTGCCTCCCCAAGTGCTAAGACTAAAGGTATGTGTCACCACCACCTGGCTGATGGTGAACTATTTCATATTGCAAATATATTTTATGCTTTTTGGATATTATATCATTATAAAGCCATGGAAATCTTATAGGCAAAGATATTCAAGAGTTAAAGTTATTTAAAAACATTACTTTTTTTGTTTTGAAATCCAGAAAGTTTTAAGTTTTAAACCCATTTGGAAATTGGATTAGGGAATACAAAACTGTCACCTGCTTGTGGCCCAGCACCTGAATTCCTTAAAAGAGAAGACAAGGGGCTTGGATAATTGCTTTCTTTGCTTGCCCTTGCCTGACAAATACAGAGGTGGATGCTCTCAGCCAGTCATTTGACTGAGCATAGGGTCCCCAACAGAGGAGCTAGAGAAAGGACCCAAGGAGCTGAAGAGGCTTGCAGTCTCATAGGAGGAACAACAATATGAACCAACCAGAACTCCCAGAGCTCCCAGGGACTAAACCACCAACCAAAGAGTACACATGGTGGGACCCATGGCTCCAGCTGCATATGTAGCAGAGGATAGCCTTGTCAGTCATCAAGAGGAGAAGAGGCCTTTGGTCCTGTGAAGGTTCTATGCCCCAGTATAAGGGAATGCCAGGGCCAGGAAGCG
The DNA here is from genome assembly GCF_000001635.26 of Mus musculus. Classification (NCBI taxonomy): domain Eukaryota; kingdom Metazoa; phylum Chordata; class Mammalia; order Rodentia; family Muridae; genus Mus; species Mus musculus. The sequence goes on from NC_000072.6 coordinate 148,721,214, forward strand.
GGAGTGGGTAGGTTGGTGAGCAGGGGGAGGGGAGAAGGGATAGGGAGTTTTCAGAGGGGAAACCAGGAAAGGGAATAACATTTGAAATGTAAATAAAGAAAATATCTAATAAAAAGAAAAAAGAAAATACTTTGGCAAAGTGGCAGGATACAAAATTCAGACACCAAGATCAGTAGTCTTCTTACATATAGAATTCTTCCTCCTCTATAACCATAAGTCAAAATAAATGTTTTCATGAGTTCTAAAGCCATTTGTTGTTCCTCCTACATCACCCTCAACACTCTGAGAGCCAAGCTAAGTCTTCCTTTCTCTTTTTTCTAACTTTTTGTTAATTTTTGTGAATTGCATATCATGTACCCCAATCCCATTCATCTCTTTGTTCCTCCACCCTGCGATCTCTCCCCCAAAAGAAAATTTAAAAAAACAAAACAAAACAAAACAAAACAAAAAAACACCAGCAACACCAACACCAAAATAACCCTCATCTCATTGTGGAAACTGTAGTGTGTCATGGTGTGTCCCACAGAGTACCTTTTTACCCACACATTTTTACTTACAAATGTTCATTGCAATGAGTCCTTGGTCTGGCTCAAGGCCTCTGGCTTCTGCTACACTAATGCTGGATCCTCACTGTGAATCCTCTTCCATATCCTGTTGTTGCCCTGTGTGATGGAGATCATACAGCTTTGGTTGTGCAGGGTCAACTCCTTCGTGCTTCAGCAGTTCATAGTTGGGTAGATGTTGGGGTGCCAAGTAATGGGAGAGATCCCTACCACCCCCTGCTCCTGCCCCTGCCCCTGCCCCTGCCCCTGCCCCTGCCCCTGCCCCTGCCCCTTGCCAGCTATGGCACTGAGTTGAGTGAGCTAGCCAGGGTAGTGCTGGACAGCTTGTCCTGGTGGTGTAGGTGCAGGTGCAGGAGAGTTAGGGACTGGCTGGCTCAGATCCAGGGCTTTGAGTTGACCCACCCCAACATCTACCCCATCTGAGTCTTCCTTTTTTAAGTAGCTGCTGTCCTAGACTGGCCACAGCAAAAATTTTAAAAGTAGCTAAGATGCCTATGTATTCTATTTTACATGAAAACGCACCACCTGCTCTTCTGTGCCTCTGGTATTTGTCCCTTCCCTTCATGCTCTTGCCTGATGTTTTTCTGTATCCAGCAGGCAGAGTGCTAAGCATACTGAACAGACCCTTCCTTACACTTCCTCTACATGTGACTCTCTTCCCATTTTGCATGAAACAAAGTGAGGCTCTGCGGATTCAAGAGACATTTAAACAGAGGCATAATGGAAGTGAAGAAATGAATCGTGGATATTTGGAGAACATATTCCACGTAAAAAGAAATGTAAATACCAAGGCCCTGAGTTCTGAAGAACATTCCAGAACAGCAAAGAGGCTTCCACAGCTGGTGGAGAGTGAGCAATGACTGGGTGTGCTATGAGAGAGAGAGAGAGAGAGAGAGAGAGAGAGAGAGAGGAGAGAGAGAGAGAGAGAAGAGACAGAGAGGAGACACAGAGAGAGAGGAGACAAAGAGAGAGGAGAGAGAGAAGACAGAGAGAGAGGACAGAAAGAGAGAGGACAGAGAGAGAGGACACAGAGAGAGGACAGAGAGAGAGGAGAGAGAGAGGACACAGAGAGAGAGGACAGAGACGGGGAGAGAGAGAGGACAGAGAAAGAGAGGAGAGAGAGAGAAAGGGGAGAGAGAGGACCGAGAGAGGACAGAGAGAGAGGAGAGAGAGAGGACACAGAGAGAGAGGACAGAGACGGGGAGAGAGAGAGGACAGAGAAAGAGAGGAGAGAGAGAGAAAGGGGAGAGAGAGGACCGAGAGAGGAGAGAGAGAGAGGGGAGAGAGAGAGAGGACAGAGAGAGGGGAGAGAGAGGGCACATAGAGACAGAGGACAAAGAGGGGGAGAGAGAGAGAGAGGACAGAGAAAGAGAGGAGAGAGAGAGAGAAAGGGGAGAGAGAGAGAACAGAGAGAGGAGAGAGAGGGGAAAAGAGACAGAGAGAGAGGACAGAGAGAGGAGAGAGAGGGGGGGAAGAGAGAGCACAGAGAGAAGACAGAGAGAGAGGACAGAGAGAGCAAGAGAGAGAGAGAGAGGACAGAGAGACTGTCTCTGTGCATGTTTGTGTGTCTATGTTTGTGCAAAGTATGTGTCTGTGTGTATGTATGTCTGTGTGTATATATGTCTATATGTGTCTCTGTGTGTATATATGTCTGTGTATATGTATATGTGTGTATATATCTGCTTCTGTGTGAGCTTGTGTCTGTGTATATGAGTGTCTGTCTGTTTACCTGTCTTTGTGTGTCTGTGTGTATGTGTCTGTCTATGTGTATCTGTCTGTGTGTATGTATCTGTTTGTATGTTGTGTGTCTGTGTATATGTATCTATGTCTATGTGTGTGTATTTGTATGTGTGTCTGTGCATATATGTCTCTGTGTGTGTCTGTGTATCTGTGTGTCTGTCTCTGTGTATGTGTGACATAAAAGTAAAAGGGAGGCCATGAGAAGGGAGGGAGAGGTCTAAAGGGAAAGGGAGAGGGAAGGGAACGAAACACAGGTGGTGTGAAAGTATAAGGTGACTTAGCAGAGGAAGAGAGGGGGCAGCAAGAGGAGATCTTGAAGGAGAGAGGCGATGGGAAGAACAAAGTGTAATACATGAAAATGCTGTTGCGAGACCTATTACATTATACTATTACACTACCTTAAAAGTTTTAAAGTTGGGCATGGTGGCTCATGTCTTTAATCCCAGCACTTGGGAGGCAGAGGCAAGTGGATTTCTTTGAGTTCCAGACCAGTCTGGTCTACAAGGCCTGTTCCAGGACAGCCAGGGCCACACACACAGAATCACTGTCTCAAAAAACAAATTAGTTCAAACCTTTTTAAAGAGATGGAGGCTGTTCCTTACCTGTGCAGCCTTGCCTCTCCACCACCCACCCACCCCTCACCCCCACCACTCATGCTCTGGATAGACCAGAGTCATATTCAATTTTATTGCATGTAGAGATGTGTTTAGAAATTCAGTATTGAACTAAGTCCATTGTCAATAATGAATTTTAAGATGAACTAATTTGCTCTCAAAGCTCGTGATTAGGATAATCACCCCACTGGAATGTATGCACAGCAGAAATAAACTGTATTTAAGCAGTGAGGGCTGCTTATTCTATTTTCTTGTGAGCCGTTAGTTTATACCCAGGAGGAGCACAGGCTGAAGATGTACTTGAGTTTCCCTTGTGGCTCTTTCAGATTTAAGTTGGTCGAGGCATGCTGTTTTGCAATAAAGGGTAACATAAATCAGGAAAATAGCCAGCCCAGCTCTGATTGTTTAAGAGAATTAATGCCACGGCTCCTATTCTTTATAGTTCCTGCCTCTTGTGTTCTCTAATACAGCTCCCCTGAACCACCAGAAGCTGAGTCACTGAATGTTATTGATGAGCAGTGTGTTTGGAAGCGGCTTCTGATCACATACTCCTGGGCTATCTTGAGATGAGGCATGCCTGTATATGTAGAGCCTTTGATAGGATTCCAGGGAGAGAAAATCTAATTTGCCCAGTAATGACTTGGTGATCAGAAATATCTAGGCATGGAAATGAACAGTGGGAACATCCTCAGGTGGGTGACTTGCAGACTTTCAAGTAAAAGTGACCTTTTCCCCTTCCATCAACCTATCCACTTACAGACCTTCTCCAACCCCAGTCACCTCATAACCAGCATGAGCCATAAACCATAGCTCTGGTACCTATAAAACATGCTGATTATCTGGTCCATGGAGAGTAACCGCTGCCTGACTGGTGGCAGTGACCATTAGTGGCAGCTCAGGGGTGGAGATGGGAGAGCAGGGCTGAGATAAGGTGTGGCCTCTTCCCACCTGCAGAGACATTCGCCTCCATCTTTAGTTGAGATGTCCATCCTTAGCCTAGCTTTTTGATGTTGTTATCATATTTTGGTCTTTGTTTTATTTTCTAAGACAAGGACCCGATACGTACAGCAGGATGATCTCAAACACTTTATCCTCCTGCCCTCAATTCATATTCCAGTTCCTTCATCAACCTGCTTACTGAAGGGGACTACAACTCTACAGACAGAGAAACAAAGCTCAGACAAATATATTTTCCCCTGACCCCAAATACATCTTAAAGAGAAAATGAAAATTGAATATAGAGTGCTATCACTTTATCTATTGTTTAACAAATGAACTTAGTGGGTGAAAAGAATACACATTTATTACCTACAATCTCTGTGGATTAGAAATTCCAGCTTGCTTACCCAGATCCCCTCCAAGGCTTGGTGTTAGTTTGAAACCTTACCTAAAATGGTTTAAATTCACTCAGCCCCTGGCAACATTCATGTCCTTGCTGCAAACTGAGGCCTGACTTCTTGCTGACCACTATCCTGAGGTCACTCTCATCAGTGAGAGACCTTCCCACGATTCCTTACTACACCCCTACCACAGGAAGTCACTAACAGCAGACCACAGACTACTAGCCAGATGAAAACTCACACCATGTATGGAATAATAGATACGGCGAAGTGGAACTTTTGCCTGAAGCTAATCCCTAGGCCAAGTTCTTGTCCAGTAAGAGAGGGAGGGAATTACATAAAGATAAAGATAATGAGAGGCAGAGGTCATTGGATCCACCCAAGGGTCTACCCACCCCACTACTGCAAAAGGATTCTTTGTTTATTGTATTAATACCTCAACTTGATTCATAAATGGTTGATTACAGGAGCAGATTACAGATCATCCAACAAGGCAGACTACTGTACTGCAAAAGCATGAACAGGAACTGAAGAGGAGGCTGAATTTTTGCATCCAGCTGACATTATTGCCAATCCAGACAAAGCATTCTCAAAGCCTAATGGTATAGGCACCATGTTTTAATACACAGATTGAAAAGCCAAGTTACTCAGAGAGTAAAGAGTGTATTGTACACTAAATAGGTCTGCAGCAACACCGCTGGCGCCTCCTGGATGACGGTTCCCTTCTCGCTGCTGGCTCGCTCCATGCACCAGGCTCTCCTCCCCTTCCTGAGCTCAGTCCATGAGAACAACCTTCATTCTGGCACTTGCTGCCCACACCAGCATGTTTTACAGTAGGAGCTTTATGATCATGAGAGAAGATGTGCCAGTTTTATGTTACCATGGTCTGCCCGTGTTCAGCCACTGCTGCCCGGGTACTACTATAATCTCTCTTGTGTCCAGCCACATCTTCAGTGGGACTGCTGTCTCGCACTAAGCCAGCTCAGTTAGGCCTTCTCTTACCACTCCTCACTGGCTCTTCGATCTGCTACCAACTCCCCCTAGGAATAATTACTTCCTCTTCCTTTTGTCACATTTCCAGTTAAATAACTATGACCAAGGTTGATACTTAGGCTATTCAAAACTTGAGATTTATGTATACATCAAAGGACTTGAAAATGAGCTTACTGACAGACTTGACAGTGTTGGAGTATGTAGAATTTAGGTTTACTTTAAAATTGATCATGTTTAAAGATAATGACTGTCCTGGTTAACCTTAATTTTCAACTTGGTACAGCCCAGAGCCATTTTGAAAGGAGAAGCCTCAGTTGGGCAATTGCCTAGGTAAGGGTCTGTGGGCATGTCTATGGGGAATTATATTGATTATTAATTGATATAGTAGGGTCTTGCCCATTGTGAGCAGCACATTCCTTGGGCAGGAGGACTATTTAAGAAAACTAGCTAAGCATGAGCCTTCAGTGAGCCTACAAGCAGAATCCTCAATGACTCCTGCTGTACTTCCTTGACTGTGAGTTCTCCACCTGGAGGTAATTCGACATGCAGTGAGGCCTTCAGGTTCCTGTCTTGATTTCAGTGATGGGCTATGGCGTGGAAGTGTAAGCATACATAAACCCTTTCCTCCTCAAGCTGCTGCTCTTGGTCATGGTGCTCATCACAGCAACAGATGCAACCAGATCCACGCAGAACTCATAGATGGGAACTCCACATCCAGGATGCTCTCCCTCATGTTTGGCTACTGCAAAAGTAGGCACAGAGTGACTCAAGCATCTATTTACATATGGTGGTCCCTCCTTAAATTCACAGCTGCCTGCTTCAGGGGGACCCTGACCACAGCCACCTCTCCTGCCCTTCCCTCTTGCCCTACAAACAGCTTTGCACACCATCATCTTTCATCTCAAGTTCCTTTCCCTGACCATCCTCAGCTGAATATTGGCTGTTTCATTGGGAATTCAGAAAGCACTAGAATAGATCATCAGCATACTCATACCCCCACACCTCCCTGCTTACCCCATACAGTTTCCATTCACTGAGGAAAACAGGTGAAACAGGGTCAGGAATTGTCCCACCAGTGTCTCAGCTCCCCTGGTCTCATAGCACTGAACCCTGCGTAAGCTAGGCTGCACTGGCCAGATACAATCCCTGCTGTGGATGTCCTCCCACTGGGTCACTGGCTGCTAAGCCTTGCTAGAGGAGACCTGAAATTAACACTAACAGCTAGATTCAGTGCTCACATCTGTAATCTCAGCACTTGGGAGGCCAAGACAGACCGATGGAGCCCCATAAATTCAAGGCCATAAAGCTGCATACAAAGACCCTGTCTCAGAAAGTTTTGATTTGTTCTTAATTAGCATTAATTACTCACATGGGTGACCTCTGTAGTTTCTAATCCTAAGTGGCAGGTGGGTATGATTTAGAAAGAAGTCTGTGTGGAAACAGTCCCAAGGGGCAGAATGAAGATCAGAAGTTAGATGAGAATGTGGGGCAGTGCAGCAGCAATTAGTCTGAGTTCCTCAGAGCAAACTGGGATGGTATGAGCCATCCCTCACTTGGTGCTGAGTGGAGCTGTGACATGGGCTCCAGGAAGTGTCCACAAGCTCTTGCACGAGTGCTTGCCAGTCACCTCAGGGTTTCTGAACATGTCACCCTCTGGCCTCCTGCCCTAGTGATGTAGTTCTCAGATGTGATTCATTGTTCTTGTGAACGGACCCAGGAAATTGCCTTCCCACAAAACCCTGCTCCCTGGCTCAGATATTCAATAACTCCTCACACCCAGGAGATACATCTTTCCTCCATGCTCGGTCTTTCTTTTCAGTGATTTATAGGCGCACACACACTGTACACATTACCTCAGAGCCGCTGCTGCAGTCTTCAGCTCAGGGACTGTGCAGGGGTTTTCCATTTGCACTTTCCAAACAAAGGATCACAAATTCCTAAGAACGTTCTAGAAGCTTCCCCCTTCCAATCCACAGTCTGATCTGTCACTTTACAATTGATTTCCTGCAGAGCTCTGCTTGTACCACTCTCCTAGTTTCATGTCTGTTACTGTGATAAAAATATCCTGACCAAAAACAAAAGAAGCAAGTCAGGGGAGCAAAGCTTCATTTCTGCTCACAATTCCAGGTTACTGCCCATCATTTCAGGTAAGTCAAAGTGAGGACTCAAGGCAGCTATCAGGGCGCATCTATGAACAGACAGCTGGGTCATTCATTCCTATGCTTCCTGTTTCTCGAATCCCTTCTGTGTGTCAATTCTCTGTAGCTATGATTTCTCTCTTCCTGTGTCCTTTCCCAACAGTGTTCGTGTAGCTTCTGAGGATTCCTGTTTCCTTGGTTACAGAGTAAAGAAACTAGATCACTGGCCACAAGCCCTTCTAGCTCTGCAGGAAAAAGACTTCATTTACCAGTGACCCCAGAAAGATAGTGTCAATTTTACATCATGTCATTCTTTGGTGAGCCCTGGTGTGCATAATGGGAGACCTGTCTTAATCAAGATTTAGGCCAAATGTCCTGAAGCTAGGAGGAGAGGTTGGGAATAACTGGCCCAGCCAAGGTCAGACCTGGAGGCCAGGCTCTGCAGCTGACCAGCTGTGTAAGATTCCAATGCCAGCTTTCTTATACCATGCTGTGAGGTCACAGAAGAGTATACCATGCTTTGGGATGTTCTCAACACAGTATCCCTCATGGCGTGTCAGGAGGAGCACTGAATATACACCAACTGTTTGCAGAGTCTGGTTATGGTCATTGTCATGGTCACCATCATCCTCAAAGTACCACAACTTGACTCCAGGAAAACATTTTGCAAATGCCAGGAAAGAAAGAAGGAATCACAGATGACTACCCTTTCAAATTATAAATTTCAAGATCCAAACAATCCTATTATACATGTGATAGTGAAAATTAGCCCACTGCTCTCCCTTCCATCTGTTTGGATCCAGTGACATAAATTCTTGCTCTAAAACTCAATGCTAACAACACGCTTAAAGTTTTGATGTTTATGTTTAAGTTGAGATGACAGTATGTACAAATGTAACAGAAGGATAGAATGGCACCAAACTGTCCTGATAGGGATGAAATTTTAGTAGAGAAAGTATTATGGAGTTCAAGACCACCAGTCTTAATTCAGATCACAATTACCTGAATTTATTAAAACTGCTGGCAGGGCCACATAGTCTTTCGGGCAAATCAGAGATGTGCCTCCTGAAGAGGGAAGGATTTTTAAAGATGAAAATAAAGACCTTGGTTATCTTCACACGTGAACCAAGAGCTGTTCTGCTCTGTCAAGATTAAGAAGTCAAGGCTGAAAGCTTTACTACAGAGCAATTGTGATAAAAACTGCATGGTACTGGTATAGAGACAGACAAGTAGACCAATGGAATAGAATTGAAGATCCAGAAATGAACCCACACACCTATGGTCACTTGATCTTCGACAAGGGAGCTAAAACCATCCAGTGGAAGAAAGACAGCATTTTCAACAATTGGTGCTGGCACAACTGGTTGTTATCGTGTAGAAGAATGCGAATCGATCCATACTTATCTCCTTGTACTAAGGTCAAATCTAAGTGGATCAAGGAACTTCACATAAAACCAGAGACACTGAAACTTATAGAGGAGAAAGTGGGGAAAAGCCTTGAAGATATGGGCACAGGGGAAAAATTCCTGAACAGAACAGCAATGGCTTGTGCTGTAAGATCGAGAATCGACAAATGGGACCTAATGAAACTCCAAAGTTTCTGCAAGGCAAAAGACACCGTCAATAAGACAAAAAGACCACCAACAGATTGGGAAAGGATCTTTACCTATCCTAAATCAGATAGGGGACTAATATCCAACATATATAAAGAACTCAAGAAGGTGGACTTCAGAAAATCAAATAACCCCATTAAAAAATGGGGCTCAGAACTGAACAAAGAATTCTCACCTGAGGAATACCAAATGGCAGAGAAGCACTTGAAAAAATGTTCAACATCCTTAATCATCAGGGAAATGCAAATCAAAACAACCCTGAGATTCCACCTCACACCAGTCAGAATGGCTAAGATCAAAAATTCAGGTGACAGCAGATGCTGGCGAGGATGTGGAGAAAGAGGAACACTCCTCCATTGTTGGTGGGAGTGCAGGCTTGTACAACCACTCTGGAAATCAGTCTGGCGGTTCCTCAGAAAACTGGACATAGTACTACCGGAGGATCCAGCAATACCTCTCCTGGGCATATATCCAGAAGATGCCCCAACAGGTAAGAAGGACACATGCTCCACTATGTTCATAGCAGCCTTATTTATAATAGCCAGAAGCTGGAAAGAACCTAGATGCCCCTCAACAGAGGAATGGATACAGAAAATGTGGTACATCTACACAATGGAGTACTACTCAGCTATTAAAAAGAATGAATTTATGAAATTCCTAGCCAAATGGATGGACCTGGAGGGCATCATCCTGAGTGAGGTAACACATTCACAAAGAAACTCACACAATATGTATTCACTGATAAGTGGATATTAGCCCCAAACCTAGGATACCCAAGATATAAGATATAATTTGCTAAACACATGAAACTCAAGGAGAATGAAGACTGAAGTGTGGACACTATGCCCCTCCTTAGATTTGGGAACAAAACACCCATGGAAGGAGTTACAGAGACGGAGTTTGGAGCTGAGATGAAAGGATGGACCATGTAGAGACTGCCATAGCCAGGGATCCACCCCATAATCAGCATCCAAACGCTGACACCATTGCATACACTAGCAAGATTTTATTGAAAGGACGCAGATGTAGCTGTCTCTTGTGAGACTATGCCGGGGCCCAGCAAACACAGAAGTGGATGATCACAGTCAGCTAATGGATGGATCATAGGGCTCCCAATGGAGGAGCTAGAGAAAGTAGCCAAGGAGCTAAAGGGATCTGCAACCCTATAGGTGGAACAACATTATGAGCTAACCAGTACCCCGGAGCTCTTGACTCTAGCTGCATATATATCAAAAGATGGCCTAGTCGGCCATCACTGGAAAGAGAGGCCCATTGGACTTGCAAACTTTATATGCCCCAGTACAGGGGAATACCAGGGCCAAAAAGGGGGAGTGGGTGGGCAGGGGAGTGGGGGTGGGTGGATATGGGGGACTTTTGGTATAGCATTGGAAATGTAAATGAGTTAAATACCTAATAAAAAATGGAAAAAAAAAAAAAAAGAAGTCAAGGCTGCCTCAAAATAGTCCTTGATTGTCTGCATAAGCAGGTTACAGAAGCCATAAAGCAGTTTGTCATATCAACACAAGCAGACTGTCACAACTGTACACTCTGGATGAGGGTCACTGAGTCAGGGTTACTGGGAACTTGTTGAGCTTGAAGGAGGCCCTGGGTTCCATACTCAGCACCAAAGCCAGAGGAATTCGACATAAACCATTTATCAAGGGAAACAAAGAATGCTTGAAAACCAGGCATGCAGTCATCTGCGCATACAAGCACAGAGGGAGGTATTGTGAGTATTTTTAAAGGAGTATAAATTTAAAGGAAAAAACAAACAACAACAACCAGGAAATGGGTATGAATGAGCCTAGTGTTTGTCATCAGGTCTGTTATAGGTTTCACAAATTCCTCAGTGGTTGGCCCAAACAAAACAAATGCTAGAAATTCAACTTTGCATTCAATAGTTACCTGAAGGCAGAAAATGTGTCTTTGAAAAAGCTTTTATTTCCATCAACAGGTAACAGGCAGGTCACTGGTGAGATTATTCTCCTGTCCTCAGCTTAGTCTTATGCAAATCCCTCTCCTTAGGCTCTACATAATATACCTGGAGCACCATACTTATCCAGCAGAACTTTATAGAACATTTAATGATTTAACATTTTATATTTGACTTCATAAATATTTTAAAAGTACTTGATCACCAGGTGGTTTGTGTGAGCCTCCTCTCCTGTACCATCCTCCCCCATGCCCCTTCAACAATCACTAAAGGTCTCAGGAAGAGCTAGTGAGCATGTGGAAAGAAGAGAGATGACCAACGGCTTTGCTTGCCTTTTTCTTAAAATTTGCTCAGATAGAAATCTTGTTTTAATCTTTATGACTGTCAGGTTTTATGATTTGCACTATAATTTTATTGTAACAAAAATCAATTACTTCATTTAGAAGGTAGAGTTGATTTCTCAAGCCAGTGGTATTTATCTTAAATGCTGCAAGTTCTTATAAAAAGATTTTTTTACCATTTAGTCCTGGTGTACTTCTGGATTTTTCAAAACTGCTAGTAGACTCAAAAAATGTGTTTATAACTCTCGAGCCATTCAGCCCTTCCTGTTTCTATTCAGAACGTGAAAGACTTGTTTAAAGAGACTCATGTTCTGCCCTAAGGAAATCATAGATGTTTAATTAGGAAAAAAAGCAACTGGTGCCAATTCACAGGGAAGAAAGTCTCCTGGGAAGGGCAGGTCTTAACAACTTGGGAAGCAACGGGTTTATTTTATCTTACACTTCCAGTTAACAGTTTACTCCTGAAGGGAGTCAAAACAAGAGCCGGAACCTGGAGGCAGGAACTAGAAGAAGTCATGGAGGAAGGAACTAGAAGAAGCCATGGAGGAATGCCACTCACTGGCTAGTTCTACATAACTTAACCTGTTTTCTAATGCAACCCAGAACCACCTCCCTCTGACATCAATCATTCCTCAAGACAGTGCACACACACACTTGCCTACAGGCCAATATTTTCTCAATTGTGGTTTCCTCTTTTCAGGTTGTAAGAACTTGACATAAAACTAGGCAGCATAATTGACCCCTTGTCAATTTGACACACAAACATATCACTATTCAACTCATTTATCCCCAAGATAGCAAGGTAATATTAATACCACAATATAAAACATTCCAAATTTCAAAGTCCCAGTCATTTTGGTTTCCTTGTTTTGTTTTGAGCCAGGGGTATCTCTGTGTAGCCCTTGGCAGTTCTGAAACTAGCTCTGTAGACTAGGCTGGCCTCAAACTCAGAGATGCACCTCTCTCTGCCTCCTAAGTACTAGGATTTATAGAGATACACCCTCAAGCCTAGCTGTGGTCCCAGTCTTTAAAAATTCAAACATTTTAAAACATTTAAAGTCTCTCTGAGTTCACATCCTCTCCAAAATATCTAAAATATCTCTAAAATATATAAAGTCTCTCTCAAAAACTAGCCTTTCTCAACTGTAGGCTCCTACTAAATCAGAAATAAGTAACATACTTTCCTGTTTCAGAAGGAAGAACCAGGGCACAGTCACAATCAAAGCAAAGCAAAACAAAGCTCAAACCTTGTAAATAACTTGGTTTTCTATGTCTGGGACTCACTCGTGAATTTCTGAGCTCCGAAGGGCTTGGACAGTTGCACATATCTGGTTCTGCCACTCCCAGCATATAACGGTTGTTTCATAGGCTTAGATCAGCTCCATACCACAACTGTGGCTGTCCTCAATGGTCATCGACGGTACTAGACACTCCAAAATGCTAGGATGTTCACTGTAACTGAGTTGCACCTTCACCAGTAGCCTCTCCTGGACTTTAAGGACTCTAATCCTGACATATGGTGCCAAGCCTCAGCCTCTCTAGCCATGACTCTTGCAATCCTGGCGCGTATACTGTTACACTTTCAGCAATGATCTCCCTGGGCCTCCCATGACCCCTTCTGTAGGACAAAAATGGGGTCCCGCATCAGCTCGGGGCTAGGGCCACTGGGTGAGGCGAGTCGAGGCGGGATGCACCGGGGACCCCATGGAAACGCCGGGCGGGCATTGGACTGTGGGAAGCCACGGGATCCTACTCCGAGGATGGGAAAAAGTACAGTCTGGGGTCTCCGTGGACCTGCCAAGAGTTGGGCTCCAACTCTCAGGCACCGTAGACCGGTGGGCACTGCAGAAGAGCCGGTTCTGGGGTCCCTGGGCTGCATCGAGGCCAGGGATGACAGGTTCTCACCGCTCTCGGAGAGTACCACATGGGAATATCTTGCACATTACCAAGTTCAACTGCTAGATATGGAACAACCTTAACCTCCTCTATACACAACTACTCTCTCTGTCCCTCCCTCTCTCCCTCCCTCCCTCCCTCCTTCTGCCTCCCAAGTGCTGGGATTCACCACATTCCAGCTAATGCTGGTCTCTTCTTAATCACTGCTAATTTCTCAGATCCAGATGAGCAGTATCTAATTAATTGTCCTAGTAAAGCAAAGGTTATATTGCAGTGGTGCTGGTCTCTTAATCATAGCTGATTTCTCAAAATATTGATGTCATGGATAGAGTCTTTAAGTTTATCTCAAGCTTGACAAGCCAGACATTTCTCTCACCCCTCTTATCTTCCATACATCCACAGAACAGACCGCTGAGCTCTGAACATTCAACAGTTTTTCCAGCCCAAACTTCAAATACCACCACAATCCTCAAAAAAATTAATTAAAATGAAAACACAATCAGGTTTATCACAGCAATACCCTATGACCTCATAGCAGTCTCTGTCTTCATGAAGGTCTCGGCTACAATGATAAAACACTGCCAAAAGCAACTCAAACAGGAAAGAGTTTACTTCATCTTACACTTCCAGTTAGCAGTCCATTGCTGAAGGAACTCAAACAGAGCAGGAACCTGGAAGCAGGCGCCGATGCTTACTGGCTTGCTCCTGATGTCTTGCACAGCCTGCTTTCCTTTGCAACACAGGACCACCTGCCCAGGGATGGCAGCACCACTGTGAGATGGGCCCTTCTTCATCAATCATCAGTCAAGACAATACCCCATAGACTTGCCTACAACCCCATCTCACAGATGCATTTTTTCTTCAATCGTGGCTCTCTCTTCTCCGATAACTCTAGCTAGTATTAAGTGCAACATGACATAAAAGTAGCCAGAACATATGTAATATACTAGGTATGGACATGGTTAGTCCTCAGTGCTTCTCTGTAGCCCTAAAGACACTGCCTAAAGCACCTGCAAAGGTAAGGCACCTTTAGTTTCTTCTTTATTTTCTTTCTTAATTTTTGAGCCAGGATATCCCACTGAACCTGGAGCCCATTAATTCAGCTAGATTATCTGGCCAGTGAACTCCGGGAATCCCACTTATCTCTGCCTCCACAACCCTGGGATCATAGTTATGTGCTGTGAGTTTGGTCTAATGCTGCTTGTTATTATATTAATCTGGTCCCCCAAATTGCTCCAGAATCTGCATGTCTTCTCATAAGACACTGTGGGAACCCTGCCTCCAGTTGATTTTGATTGGTAAATAAAGTTGCTGGTGGCCAAAGGTTGGACAGGGAGACAGAGACTGAACTTTTAGTATTCTCGGGCAACAGACTGAGGGAGGAGAGAGAGGGCCTCCAAGCCACAACTGAGAGGTGCAGGACAGAGAGACAGCCAACATGTAAGAGCAAGGTGGGGAAGCAGCCCCAGGAGGGCTACCCAACTGGGTCCAAGGCAGCCGGGCGTGGTGGTGCATGCCTTTAATCCCAGCACTCGGGAGGCAGAGGCAGGGGGATTTCTGAGTTCGAGGCCAGCCTGGTCTACAAAGTGAGTTCCAGGACAGCCAGAGCTACACAGAGAAACCCTGTCTCGAAAAAAAAAAAAAGCAAAAAACAAAACAAACAAATATACATATATGGCTGTGTGTTTGTGTCTTTCATTCAAGAATATAAAGCATTGGGACAGGTAGGAGGAATGCCCCGCCACCTCAGGGATAATTTGAGTAGGATTAACTGGGTACTGCAACAGAAATATGCTATTGTCCCTAGTTTTTGTTTTTTTGTTTTGTTTTTTTTTTTTTTTGGCTTGGTGCTGGGGATCCCCCACCCCATGTTTGCAAGGACAGCACTTCCCCAAATGAGCATCTCCTCAGCCAGAAACTCTTCTTTCAAACCTCATTTAGACTAAAATAATTCCTCATCAGCATTTCTCAAAGTATAATCTAGCCTTGTATAGCACACTGAGAGTGTGTTATTATTATTCATCTCTGTGACAGAATGCCTGATTTCAGAAACAAGTTAAAGGGCTACAGACTTTCTTTGGCTTTCAATTTCAGAAGGTTTGGTTCATGGTTTCTTGACTTTGTTGATTCAGGCCTGTGATGAGACATCACAGCAGCTGGAAAGTATGAAGAAGAAGCTTGGTCACCTCACAGCAGACAGGAAGCAGAATGGATGTCATAACAGGAAGGGACCACAAGAAGAAATGACCTCAAAGGTCACACCCCAATGACCTTCTTCCTCCAACCTGTTCTTACCTTCTACAGTTTCACCACTTCCAATATTCTATCCAGACTTTTTCATAGACTAAAACCATCCCTCGGGTCAGAGCTGTAACTGTCTGATCCTCCCTGGAGGCATCTGCACAACCAGAAGTGTGATTTCCTGAGATTTCATATGTTGCTATTTGCAGTTGAGTTGATAATCAAAATTAACACAAAGAGTTTAGATAAAACTGGAATTCTGTTATCAAATGAACTTCCAAACCCTCTAGGAAGTGTGGACATAGACAAAAGTGAACAGGAACATATATGGATAATGGATAATGGGAATGTATATTATATATTTGTATATATGGTGTGTACATATATGTGTATGTATATGGTGTTTAGATATAGGTAATAGTAATGGATCCTTGCAGACACTAATTATCATATGTATACCTTTCCTTATTCCTGACTTCAAGAATAGCAATAGCCAGAGCAGGAGAGGTGGCTCAGCAGCTCAGAGCTTTGCTGCTCTTGCAGAGGATCTGCATTCAGTGCCCAGCACCCACGTAGAGGAGCTCACAACTGCCTGTAACTGAGTTCTGAGGGATAGGACACCCTCTTCTGGCCTCTTTGGGCGCTGTACACATGGTGCACATACAGACAAGCAAGTACACACACACATAAAACAAAATAAATCTTTAAGAAGGGAAAGAGAAGATGACAGAAAGGAAGTCTACACAAAATCATGTCTTTAACAACATCACCTAAATAAGGGTTTCTTTGGAAGTTTTTGTCTAGGCAACAATAAGATGAGATCCTGAGATGGATTCCTGACATTTTTCTTCTGCATTCCAGTTTCCAGAGGGCAGAAACGTTACTTGCCAGTCCCAACAGCAGAGGCTATGATTAGAACTGTCCATGTTTGGCTTGTCTCAGTAAATACATCCAGATGTGGAATAAACACACTGCTAGATACACAGAAGCGTATGAAAACGGCATTTCACCTGCAAGAGCTTATTTCTCACATATTAAATGACAGCTCCCAAGCACATAAACCCAAAGCGATGTCATATTAAACTCAGTTTTCTGTTTCTTTCTAAAGTTTACAAGTTGAACAGTGAATCTTTGGGGAATGGAAGCCATATAATTTGACAGATGTCCCGGAAGGAGAAAATGAGACACAAAAGTAAAGAGGAAAGGACAAAGCTACAGAATGAAGCTATGTGGTCTGCGGGGCAATTCAAAACACATCAGCATCAGCGCCAACACCGAGTTAAATCTATGTGTGTTAACTTGAAATTGCATCTAGAGCCGGCTGATTGGTATAAACATAGTTTACCTGGAGCCCATGCCCTTGAGAGCTGTCATAGGCTTTCTCAAACTGTTGTCAACATACCAGTGCAGGAAGTTTATTTAGGGTGAGGAGTGATGGGGAATAATTTTATACCAGTTAATTTGGTAGTAGCCAGGCTGGGGAGTCAACACCATCACCCTTGGATGGAAGAAGGCTGGGGCAGGTTTCTCTGTGTTGAACGTAACCCTACCTGGTCTCCACACTTCCCAAAGGCTCTGAACCCGCTGTGACTGAAAGAGGAACATTCCTCCTCAGCGATGCATAATTGTTCTCAGACAGCCTTCTGTGCAAGGCGAGGGAGGACAGCCATTAGACAGAGCTGGGACTCTGAGCTTGCAAGAACAGATGGTGTAAACCTCACTTTGTGCTTGTTTGCTAATAAATATTTGTACTTCCAACTGAATTTTATTCAAGTCTTGATTTTGGAGTTACAGCCCATCTGGTTCCAAATGCCACTGACCGGCAGTGTTTGTGAAGGACACACATCCCAAAGCAGCCAGGTTAGCTTTAGTGAATTCCTAACACCAGGTCTCTAATATGATAAATTCACAATGACCCAATGTCAGGACTATTTTGAAAATCAGCCTTCCAGGACCACTGGAAAACTTCTAGTCATTCAAATCTACTGAAATTCCTTTAGACACTAGAAAGTTTGCCCAGTGGACTCAAATCATCTATATATAGTTATTATACAAAAGAAAAAGCTACAAACCTTATTTTATGGGGAGGAAGAGTTCCTTGTTTCTCTTTTTCTTTATTCCACTCATTCTTTGTGTGTGTGTGTGTGTGTGTGTGTGTGTGTATGTGTTTGTGTGTGTGTGTGTCCATGTGTGTGTCCATGTGTGTGTCCGTGTCCGTGTGTGTCCGTGTGTGTGTGTGTGTGTGTGTGTGTGTGTATGTGTTTGTGTGTGTGTGTGTCCATGTGTGTGTCCATGTGTGTGTTCGTGTCCGTGTGTGTGTGTGTGTGTGTGTGTGTGTGTGTGTGTGTGTGTGTATGTGAGATAACTCAATGTCAACCAAGTGTGGCTAGGAAGTCAGTTTTATTCTTTGCCTTTGCTTTTAGTCAAGCATGTTTGTTTCCACCACCTTGAAGGAATTCTCTATGAAAATAAGTCACAATGCATTCCGATCTCATTGTCTCTTTACTGTGTCCTGAGGCCTCATAGGGATCATGTAAAAGTTTTCTCTCCAATATATTTTAATACTTTGTTTGACACCTTTTCATGGGACCTAGCAATGTGGCTCACTGATTAAGAGCACTTACTACTCTTACAGAGGACCTGAGGTCAGTTTCCAGCACTCACTTCAAATGGCTCGTTACTTCCTGTAGCTCCAGCTCCTCTTCCTTTCTTATATGTTTTTTTAAGAAAACGATTTTTTTAAGAATTTTTTAAAGATTTGTTTATTTTTCTTTGTGTGTATAAGTGTTTAGCCTGCACATGTGCTTGGTACCCATAGAGTTCAGAAGAGGGCATCAAATCCCCTGGAACTGAAGTTATGGGTGGTTGTGAGCCACCATGTAGGTGCTGGGAATTGAACCTGTGTTTTCTGCAATAGCAAAAAGTTCTCTTAAGCACTGAACCATCACCTCAGCCCCATCCAGCTCCTCTTTCTAATGAACCCTCTTCTGGACTCTGTGGCCAACTGCATTCATGTCCATGTATCCCTACATGGATACATGCGTGCATACATGCCTCAAAAAGATCTTCAAAAATGATAGATATTTATTCATGGAGTCTCTTTCTGGGGCATCTTCCATGTTTAGATGTCACATGTGGTTCTTGTTCCTTGTCCATTATCACATATTATGAATCAGTTATAGTTCCTGTTAAGTAAGGAGGTAAGCTGTCCTTATGCACACTTACTGTGGCAGAAGTGAACTGTCAAGTGGCAATCTATGAAAGTAGCTTGTTTATTTGTTTATTTGTTTGTTTACACAGGTTCTGGAGTCCAGGCTGGCCTCAAACTCACTCTGTAGCTCAGCATCACCTTACACTTCTGATCCTCACCCCTCCACCTCCCACCAAGCCAATCTTAAGCAACACTGGAAACTGAACCCTAAATTTTCTGCATGCTAGACAAGCACTTTACCAACTGAGCTACCTTTCCAGCCCCTACATAGAGTTTCTTAAACACTTCTTCAGATGTACAATAATCTATTATACTTTTATTGCCAGGTGTCTCAGTAGTGAGACACGAGGCTTTGCCCAAAGAGTTACAGCATGTTTTGATTATAGATTTTTGTTTTTGCATGAATCAAGTTGGATACAGGAATTAAGTCCACCGGAAAAGCTTCCCATGAAGCTGTTACATAAATATGTCTTATCTCTTTTAATCATTAAAATGGAAACTTTCTGAATGTATTGTTTCTTTCATGTGGCTTGAAGTAGCCAGGAATTATTAGCATTATATTGTTCAACAAAGTTTGTATAACCATGGTGAACATTTGGTTGCCTCCAGGAAACCGATATTTAAAGTATTTAGACTTTCATCGAGTAAGAAAACTACTGTGTTTGGTGTACATTGCAATCTCCCAGAGAAGGAAGCTTGGGCTCAGAAAAACATATTTGGAATTGTCTAAAATAACCTGGAGTGCACGGGTTTATTTTTGACTCCCAGAGGTCTACTTTCTCATTTTAACTTTGTCAGTAAAGTTTGGAACTAAATCAGGCAATGAGCCGCAGGCATGGCGGAAACCCCCGGGGCAGCCATTTCCTCTAACTCAACCTTGTCCTGCCACTTTAGGAGTACAGAACAAGTTGTGGCATCTCCATATTTGTGCATTTGAGACCAGTGTGGCCAGTGCCCACCTGGCAGTTCAGACTTAACACATAGCATTTAACTGTGGCAGGAATGTGGCTTCCTAGATTTCAGCTCTTTAATCTGTGCCTCTGCGTGGCATTATGGGTCTTCCAGTTTACATATTTGCATATGCCCGATAGTCTGCATTCTTCCTTTCTTCCTTGGCTGTGTGCCAAGCCCTGGAAGCTGAGCTATGGGAAGAAAGAGGGATAAAGGAGCTTCCAGGACACATAGTCTGGGAACTGTGACTCATCTGTGGTAATTTGTAGCCTGAGGAAGGCTGCTGCTCTCCTATTAACTGTTTAGCCACATGTGTGGATCATACTCTGTCACCTTGGAGACTGTAGCAAGAGTGCAGAGAGAAAAGGTCAGCCATCTGCAGCTCCGGACGATGCTTTTCTATAACCTCACAAGCCCAGCATTCTGGCCACAGGGAAGGTAGTAGCTTCCCTCCTATTCTAGTTTCATCTCTGTTGCTGTGATGAACCATTCTGACCAAAAGCAACTTGGGGGGCAAAGCCTTTGCTTCAGCTAGCAGGTTGAGAACCATCACTGAGAAAAGCCAGAACAAGAACTGAAGCAGAAGCTATGGAGGAAAGATGCTTGCTGGCTTGCTCACAGGTTCCTGCTCGGCTAGATTTCTTACATAGCCCAGCACCACCTGCCCAGTAAATAATGCTGCCCACAGTGGGCTGGGCCCTTCTCTATTACTTAACAATCAAAAAATCCCTGCAGACATGCCCACAGGTCAATTTGATCTGTCCAAGTCTTCAATTTATAAGATTAACAGTAAAAGTCAAATAAAGGAGGAAAAATCCTTCTAGTCAAGAAAATAGAACCTCTGACTGGGGCGGAGGGAGACCTGATAGTCTAGTTGGGCCAGTTCAGCCACCTGGCCAAGAGACCATCCCAAGGAAGACAGGCTCACCTTGGCTATGCTAAAGGGATAGCAATCATTCTTCTTTAAATGAGATACTCTATGTCCCTTCCCAGAATCCCATGCCCCTCCCCACTCTACCAAGGAGACTCTGTTAGGTCTGCTCACCTTTCTGAGGTCTGAGTCTGAAAGGTATAACATTTCTGTTTTCTGTCTCATTTCTTTGAGTAGTGTCCAGAACATAAGTATGCTTTCTCTGGTACTCTGGGCTTCCATATTGTTTCTTTAAGCCACCCTCCCTGCCACACAGCTGCTTATTGGCCACATGTCTAACTAGTTTAGAAAACATGGCTTTTTTCTTCTCCAATCAATTGCTAAGATTTATAGCTTACCAGGCTGGGGATTGAGGATCTTTTAAACTCTGATGAAAAAAATTGTCCTTGAACTTCTGTTTGGGCCCCCTTTTAAAAATTGGTATGTATGCATGTGTGTCTGCGTATTGGTACGTGAACATGTATGTGTATTATATATAAGCTCCCATTGAGACCAAAGCCCTAGAGCTGGAATTACAGGCAGTTAGAGGCAACAATATAGGTGCCAAGGACTGAACTCTGTTCTTCTGGAAGAGTAGCAAGTGCTCTTAACTGCTGAGCCATCTCTCTAGCCCTTCAGTGTTCTTAAATCCTCTTATTAATGAGACTAAGAAGCCCAGGAGGGACCTCACTCTTTCGGTTTTTGCAGGGTTTGGTCCATGATCAGATAAAGACTGAGCCAGCTGGGTAGTGAAGAGTGAACAGCAAGTAAGCCACTCCTCTTGTGGCTGCTGTGACTTAGGAGATGTTGGTCTGTGAGGGTGTTTCCTATGAAGGTTTAAGTAGAGACTCTAAGTGTATGGCACATCCATGGGGTGGGGGTCCAGATTCAGTGCTCCAAATATTTAGCCCAAAACTCACAGATTGGTCAAACTCTGAGGCAGGGTGTTTGTAAAATAATCAGGGTTGAATGAGGTCATAGAGAAATCCGTAATGCTGCTAGACAAGAAAGAGAGACCCTTACTGCCATATTAGGGAACAACAAGATGGTTATCAAGATGCTGGCCCCATGGTATCTGTCTTTGGGGTCTCTAGAACTATGAAAAGGTATTTTCTTTATATATTACCCAGTCTGTTATATTTGTTATGGCTGCAGAAAATGACCCAAAATCTCACTGTGTGGTCCCAGGGTCAGGACTTTTATTGGCAAAATTTATGAGAATGATTTGTCATTCTGGTGACAAGGCTATCTTGCAGGTAGTTCCGAACAGGCAGGCATATGGCATGTTCATGCCATAAACTGATGCCCTTATTTTAATCTCAGAAGACATAAAATTTCATAGTCTTTTCCTCATGATTTAGCTATTTCAAATGACTGAACAAGTAATAGGTTCTGACTAAACACCCACATGTTGTAAGGCAATTCACTCACTTTAGTATTAAAGAGAAATATAGGGGCTGGAGAAATGGCTCAAGTTGGACACCTAACAACAGCCTGTGACTCCAGCTCCATTGATTCATGCTTCTCATCTGCATTGCCCCCACACACAGACATGCATGTATACACATAATTAAACATAAAATACATCTTTAAAAAGAGAGAAAAAGAAAATTTTAAACTAATAAGAACACGTGTAGGTTAGAACAGAGAGAAAGTCAAATTTACAAAAGCATAAGTCATGACTTGGGGTAGGATTTAGACCTACAGGATGCAGATAGACAGCTGTCATAAACATTTAGGGAAAGAGTAAAAAACTAAAATTAGTCACAAACTTTTAAAATGGAGTGATTCCTACCACGGGTCTCCAAAAGTGCAAAGACTGGAAACATGGGGAATTTTAACGTAATTCTCTTTTGTTTTAACAAATGTGGTCCAAAGAACACCAACCTGCCTGGTTTCCTTGGAAAATAAGTGGGATTTGGCCCACTGCCACACTCTGATCTATAAAACAAGAAGGCCAGACTCTGCCCCAAATGTTGTTTGAAGGAATGCATGTGTGGCTATGGACGGTTAGTCCTTGACAGGGCTCTGCTCATCTGTGTCCAAATGGGGATTAGCAGACAGTGTCATGAATTCTTCATAAAGCTAATTTATACAGTTTCTGAATTATGAAATTATGTCTGTTTCAATTTAGTGCTATTGGAGGGTCCTTTCTCTTATGAAATGATAATGAAGGTAAATGATAGAGTTGCTTTATTCATTAATGTCCTTACATGACAAAATTAAGAATATTAAATAAAATCATTATTAACATCTTTTTTAACAACAGTTTTCCCTCCTACTTCACGTTTCTTCCTCTTCTTTCTTTTTCTCTTCTCCCTCTTCCCCTGTCCCTTCTCCTCCTCTCCCTTTTTCTCTCTCTCCTCTTCCTCCTCCTCTCCCCCTTCCTCTCCCTCCTCCTCTCCCTCCTCCTCTTCCTTCTCTTCTTCCTTCCTTTGATCCCTCCTCCTCTTCCTCATCCTCCTTCTCTGCTCCTCTCTTTCTTTTTCTTTTCTTTCTTCTCCTTCTCATTTTTTAACACAGTATTCCACTACATATCCCAGACTAAGATCAACTTTCAATCCTCCTGCCTCAGCATCCTTTGTGCTCAGATCACAGCTGTGCACCACTGTCACACCCATCTAAACACATTTTGTGGAATTTGAGGGGGTTGATCTGGAATTCTGGTGCATATTCTATGATTGACCTCTACAATTTGATTGTTTTGTGATAAGATGTCACATTGTAGGGATTATCCTGGAAGGTGCTCCTAAACAGTTGTGTATGTTCTTAGTACTGACTTGCAACAGGGAAAGACAGGTGTGTCTCCTGGGGTTGGGCAGGGAAGGAAGGTACCATGTGCCATTGTGCTCTCTAGGGGACCCATGGTGGGAGGAAAAGAAGGCCTGGAGGACACAGTGTAGACTGCACTGAGCGACAATGCATATCCTGATTGGGTGAGGCTCAGAAATTCACCTGGCTGAAAGCAAAAGGGAGCATGTGAATATGGAACATGGCCTCAACCATGCAGGAGGGTAATGTGATCACCACCAGAATTCAAGAAGCCAGTGCCCAAAATGGGCCCAAAAAAGCCGAGGTTTGCCAGCTCACAGATTGCCAAGGGGGCTCCAGAGCTGGGCCACAGCCTGATAGTTAAACAAATTAAAACTTTTTGAAATAAATAATATCCTATAGGGAAGTTGCCATTTTCAACATATTTTCAGAAACTCTTAAAAAGTAAATGGTTACTTTTTAAGAACAGATTGGGTAAATCATAAATGTCATAAGTGGAGTTTGCTTTAAGCATATTCATGAAACTTGTGTTTCATCCACCTCTGAAGACACCATACTTGGTGTGACATTGATTCAGAGTGTTCTGATTACAACTCTGTGAGGTACAAAAGTACTGTGTATTGTTAATAAAGACACAATGTCAGAGGGCTTGCATGACCCACCCATGGCCACAGAGCCTATAAGGCAAAACCCAGACCACTGCACTCCCAGATCCCAAGTTTGTTCTCCAATGTAACTAGAAATTCGAAATGTAAGTTGTCTGCAGTTTTGAATGTAGTAAAATAAAACATACAGACATGTAAAAGGTGTTGTGTGTCCACCCTTTGGTGACAGCTGTGTTTACTTTGCACAATGTCTTCACAGCTCAGCCACATTACAGTATGCATTGGAATATCCTTCCTTTTTAAAGCTACATACTATCCCATGGGGTGCAGACACCCATGCTCTTTATCCATTCAGCTGGCATCAGATGCCCAGGTTGCTTTTAGCCATAGCCAATAATAATACAATGAGCATGGGTGTAAATCATTTTCTCAGACCCCTTTCAATTCAGTTTCTAGGTCACCTGTTGGTTCTATTTCTAAGTTTTTAAGAACTATCGCATCATCTTCCTTAGTGACCATTTCACATTTCCACCAATAGAGCACACAGCTTCTAATTTCTCCGTATCCCTCCCTGACAACACTTGTTACTTTCTGTTAAGGTCTTAGATCGTCACTGGTTTTATGACAGTGCTCATTCTCATGGCTCCTCCTTTTTTTCCCTATAGCTTTACTGAGTATCATTTACATGTTATATAATTCCCCCATTTAAAGTCTAGAAAGCAATGACTGTTCGAGTAGTCACCGGATTCTGTAACTACTGCTATGTCTTGTTCCAGAACATTCTCATAATCCCCCAAAAAGATCCCACACGATTCCACAGTCCCCTATTTACCCTCAACCTTATACAGCATAAGCTAATCACTAACCTATTTTCTGTCTGTAGACGTGCCTATTAGAAATTCATCTAAACAGAATATAAGAAGTACAGTTGCACAGAGCTGACTTCCTTTGCTTAGTGTATTTTCAAGATCCCCCCTCTTGTAGCATGCCTCAGTACCTCATCCTCTTGATGGTTACATAATATTATGTGTGTGTGCACATCATGCGTGATTCATCAGATCACAGACTCTTGGGTTCTGTGCATTTGGGCATCATAAGGAAATGAAGACTCATGAGAAAGAAATCTCTATTTTTAGGCATAGTTCTGCAAGAATACGGTGGATAAGATGGTATGGTTTAATGCTATTAAGAGTGGGAAATGCCTAGGAGGGCCTTATGCTTAGATTTTTCTCACACAACTTCCTTCCTGCATGCATAAGCAGGACATCTGTCAGGGGAGGGTCTTCGGGGGCTATCAGAGAGAGTCACACCTAGTTTCATGGCCTGATTCAAGAAGAGAGATAGAGAAATGAGAAAGGCTTCTTACTGCCTCCTCAAGCCTCCTTTGTTTCTAAGAAACAATTCACAGGAAAAGACACATGAGTGCTTAGAAGCTAGCTCTCCCTACTAACTAGCAACTACAGCTAGCAACTGCCAGCTGGGTCAGTTGGTCTGGTTAGTTGGTCTGTGTAGTTGGTTGGTTTGGTTTAGTTGGTTTGGGGGTGTTTGTTTGTGGTGGATATAAACCAGGCTACTCTAACACTCAGTCTTAGGCTTATAGGGGTGTACTACTACTCTGAGCTTTAAAAGATATCTTTAAAACTTTGCTAAACAATGCTGGTGTGAACCACAAAAGTGCAAGAGACAGAATCTTTAGTGGTGAGCAGGGCATGCTGGGAGCTGTCAGAAACAATCGTGTTGGTCATCTGGGTCATCACTTCCTGGGCATTCATATGAGACCTGGTCAATCTCTGCTCCCCAGTCCACTGAGACAACCACAGTGCTTCTCAGAGGTTCCTTGAATATGTGCCTCTACCACATGCTCCCATACTAAACCAACTTGGAGTCCAGCCTGTAGCTTACCATGCTCAGCAGAAAGTTCATCCAGGAATCAGGATGGAGGAAGAAACTGGCCTCTGGCTTGATTTCCATGGAGACCAGAAAAGCATGTGGTCTCTCAAGCTCTTCAGAAGGAAATTGTGTTGTGCAGGTAACTGAAATGAGTACACGGCTCACCCAGGAGCCCTTTCCTAACAGAGAAGCATCTTGGTTTCTTACTAGTTCTCATCAGGTTTTTAAGTAATGGATCCATATCAAGACATGCTCGAGCATCTTAGCTTTATATGGGCTCCAAATTCTTTAAGTGATGGATGTTGGCGATTAACAGATAGTAAGATCTCTTCATTTTTAAAGATGTCTTTAAGGTGTCTTGATATGCATCTCTTAAGTTCATTAGAGATTCCTCACATGACGCACCAAAACAATTTGGTTAAAAATGTTAAAGATACCCTCAGAGACACCAAAATGCATCATGTGGCATTAGGGAAAGAAAATTCATCACATTCTTCTCAGCCTCTATCCCTGTGTCTTCCGTCTGTCTGTACCTTATGTTTCTCAGCTTGTGTCTATTGTGTGTCTGCCTGTGTCTGCCTGATGTCTGACTGCCCCACTTCTGTGTCTTGAATGTTGTCCCTAACAAACAGCTATACTCTGTATTCCCAGAACAGCACAGCAAACATTACATGAGAAATGTATATGGGATAGTTTACAGAAAGGAACTAAGTTATTTACTCTTACTGACCCTGACTCCTAAGCGATTGGTATTGCAAACATACCATTTGTCAAGCTGTTTCCAGTATTTGGTGGATATTTGTTGTATAAAGTTGCTTTCACTAGAATTCTTAATTGTTAGGTAATCCCTGATTATCTCTCTCCCTGTTTCTGCTCTCTCCTCAGCCTCTGGGGTGCACTAATATTTGTCCCAGTGATTTGGTCTATTTTAAACATTTTGTCTACCAATATGCACAGTGTGTGTTTGGTTTCTTCTGCTCAGCACATTTTCTAGGTTCAGGTGTGTTTCTACACATATCAGTACTTTATTGCTGACATGACCAAATCATGCTCCATTGTATGGGCATACCACAATCTTTATCCATCTGCTAGGGGATACTGAACTGTTTGCACTGTTTAGCCACTATGGATAGTGCTTCATGTCCAAGTTTTTAGTATAAATGTGCTTCTATTTCTCCAGTGTAAGTGTCTAGAAATGGAACTCCTAGGAGTAGCTATCTGAGGAGCTACAAAAGTGTCTTCAAAGTGTCTCCCACTGTAAATGTTCTCCAGTGCCCTGTGGGCTCCAGTGCTCTGTGGGTTCCAGTGCCCTGTGGGTTCCAGTGTTCTGTAGGTTCCAGTGCCCTGTGGGTTCCAGTGCTCTGTGGGTGTTCTGACTCCTTGGCTCCCCTCACACCTTGCTTAATGTCTGCCATTTCATTACAACTGGCTTAACAGGCCAGTGTGCCACTATGGCTCTCTTCCATTGAGCATTTTGGCTGTCTGTATTTCTCTTCTCACGAAATGCCCACTTCCATCTTCTGCTCCTTGTTTAATTGGCTTGTTTATCTTTCTCTGTTGCATTGGAAAAATTCTTCAGGGATTTTGGAGATAAGGCTTTCATTTGATACCTGATTTGTGGTCATTTTCTTCCAACACAAACATTTTGTGAGCTATCTTTTTGCTTTCTTGGTAGAGATACTTTAAAGCGCAAAATTTTAAATCTATGTGAAATCTGTGTAACTTTCACTTTTCACTTTCTTCTTGAAATTTTGATGTCACATATAAGAACTCTTCACCTAATCCCAGATAAGTAAGATTTTCATGTGTTTTCTTCTAAACCTTTTGAAGTGTCATATTTTATTTCTATCATCCATTTTTAGTTTATTCTTGCCTGAAAGATGAGTTGTGTGTTGAATTTTTTGTTTTGTGACTACTGCTGTCCAGTTATTATAGTGTCACATATTGAAAAGGTTACCCTGGTCAGGCAACATGGTTCTGTGGGTAAACACTTGCCACCAAATCTGACAATCTGAATTCAAGCCCCATCAACAACCATGGAATACTGGCCTTTTGCTTAGAAACCTAGCTATGTTTACTATTTGCAGTTGAGTTTTGTTTTGTTTTGTTTTTTGTTTTTATACAGTACTTGGAATTATTTGCACATTTTAAAGTCATCTGTGGAAAAGGACAACTTTATTTCTGCTTCTCAGTGTATATAGCTTTAATTTCATTTTCTTGCCTTACATACTTCCTGGGACCTCCAGTACAGTGTTAAGTTACAGTAGTAACAATAAATATTCTTGCCTAGTTCCCAGTGTTAGTCTTTAACAATTATCTTAGTTCAGAGTACTATCAAAATATAAAAATAATTTATAAACAACTTTATATCTCATAGTTGTAGAGGCTGGGAAGACCAACGCCAAGGTGAATGCAGTGTTCAGTGAAGGTCTGCTTTTTTGCCTATAGATGGCTCTTTCTGGCTATGGCTTCATGGGGTAGAAAAGGCAAACAAACTCCCCTGAACTTCTTTCATAAGGGTGATAATCTCATTCATGAACTCTCTTTCCTCATAACCTAATTCCCTGCGATGTGGCCTCCTAGTCAGGAGGTTTCAACTTGTGTGTTTGGAGAAAGTTAAAGGCTTAGATTGTAGTAACCACAAAAGACTCACCTTAGTCACAAATTTTTTGTCATTGTAGAGTGCCATTTTCAATACTTTCCATGTTTTACTATCAAGATTAACATACATTATTAATGTTGTGTAAGCTTATATGAATTATACATAATGGAGTTAGATGGCTCAACATCTGAGATCAGTTGGTACTCTTGCAGAGGACCCAGCACCCTCAGGGGCTCACAACCATCTGTAACTCCAGTTCTGGGGATCCAACACCCCCTTCTAACCTCCATAGGCATCAGTTACACATGTAGTGCACATAGACACATGCAGGCAAGATATCAATACACATAAAATAATCTTTTTTTAAAGTCATGTTTAATGGAATTGTTACATTTCGCACATACACAATGCATTTCAATCACAGTTACCCTATTATTCTCCCTGTCCCTCTACCACACAGCTGATTCCTTTTCTCAGCTAGTAGTACCTCTTCTACTTCCATGTTTTTGTATATGTGTGCATGTGACCCAATGGGTTTAGTTAGAGTGGTTTGTAGGTCATAGGTCAGATTCACAGGTGCATAGGCAATTTACCAGTTACACCACTGAACGAAATGTCTCCCCCTCCCCGACTAGTTAACTGCTTGTAGCTGGGACTAACCAGGGAGGTGTAATCACTACCAACACAAAACTAGCCTTGCATGTTCAGAGGCTCACTCACACATGCAGCATACAACTGCCTCAAAACGTTAATAAGTCTAAGAGAATTCAGAACAATTGGTGGCAGGGTTGAGACAAATACTGCTGCCAGCCACTGTATAAGGTCATCTCCTTACATGGAGTCATGGTCCATGGGGAAGAATGATACTCTGAAGTAAGATGAGTCACCAGGCTGCCTCACAGGGCCCAGGTAATGGCTGAAGCTTGACTCTCAAAGCAAAGAAGAAACAACTGGCTTCCTTTCCGATTTCAGAACTGAGTAGGTTTCTTTCACAACCACTATACAGTATGAATATGCAACCTTTAGAAAATTCTGATAAATGTTGTCTGACAACAGCTGTTACGAAGAAACCACTGCACTAGATGTTATACATCCAGGTTATTTCCCAGGGATGTACTCAGAAAGGTTATTAGTTTATATTTATAGTTCTGCAGAAGAAAGAAAAAAGGTCCTATGATATGTCTGCCTGGTCTAATCCTTTTCAAATGAGAAATCACAGCTCAGGGAGTTTGTGTGTCCTAATCTAGCTTTTATAGCCAGTTGGTGACAAACTCTGGGCCGGATTTGCATGTTGTAAATAACCAGTGACTGTCATTGTCACCAGGGCTGGCTTGAGCACTAAATCCATTTACAACAAAATGATCTGTAGTGAATTCTTAACAACCAAACTCAAGTTTTTCAGTTAAAATAATCTAGCCACCTAATCTAGACACTTACAATTAGTATAACATTATATTTAGGGGCCAGCAAGAGTAGGAAAAGTCGCTTGCTTTCAAGGCTGACAACCTGAGTTCCAACCCCAGGACCCGCACGGTACATGAAGAGTGTTCAAGTACATGAAGAGTGTTCAAGTTGTCCTCTGACCTCCCTCTACACAGTATACCACCACAAGTGCACACACACTAAATTTAAAAAAAAAAAGTATGTTTAGGTGAATCACTGATCCTTTAAATACACAAAGGATGAAGAAAGTACTTGATAAATGTTTTTAAAGAAAATCAGAAGATATTTCTATAGAACAGTTGATATTTTTGCACATTATTGTGATATTCCAAGAGAGAATTTCCTTCTCTCTGTACAGTGTTTATTTAGACTGCATGGCAGGTTACAGTACCTAATAACTATTCTATATAATTCTGTCTGTCTGAAAAAAGAAGAGGAAAGCTATAACTGTTTTCATTTGAGACAAACCTTGAGGATCAAAACATAAAAGCTGGGGAAGATGCCACAAAGGAATGGGAATTGAGCATCCAGCAGTTCAGATTTTGCTGTGGATGCAGAGAGTTGACTGCCACCAAGTGGTTTGAAGGATCCACTTAATTCTGTAACCAGCGCTTCTTAAATCCTACCAAAACTATTATTTCTTAAATTCTTTTTGAAAGCCTCTTGTGGAGCTGGAAAGATAGGAAGGTGTTCGATTTACAAGCATGGGAGCCTGAGACTTTGGTGTGTAATCCCAACACTGAGAAAGAAGAAACTGGTGGATTGCTGAGGCTGGCTAGCCAGTCAGCCTAGACTACTTGGCAAGTCCCAGACTCATAAGAGACTTGTCTCAAAAGAACATGGATGATGTCTAAGGTCGGTCAACCCAGGTAATATTCGACATACATGAGCACACACCTAAAAAAAACACATACACACACCATAGCATCCTTGTGAGGACAAGCTATCCAGGTATTTGTAGTGGCTGCCAAGCTTAGCTATGAAAAAAAAAAAGACAATATAGGGTCACTTTTGGACTTCGTGAGACCTGGAGCCTGCCTTTGACATTAACTGGTGGTATTAGCTGTGACCTGGTTGTGGAAATTTTTTAAGTGCTTCATGGAATTCCAGTATGAAAGGAAAGAAAAAAAAACCTTTAGAACTCTCCATCAGAGGACACTAGTCATCTCCAGAGAGAAGAGTCATTGAACATATGGAACTACAGAAAGCTTTTCTTCAAGAACTCTAGGATTGTCCAGACAGAGTGCCATGTACCTTTAATAACAGCACTCAGGAGGCAAATGCAGGTATATCTATGGGAGTTAGAAGCTAGCCTGATCTGCATAGCATGTTTCAAGACAGCCAGCTCCTACCTCAAACAAAACAAAACAACCAAACCCTGAAATTTAAAATCCCAAAACAGGGTGAGAGAGATTGCT
The DNA here is from genome assembly GCF_000001635.26 of Mus musculus. Taxonomy (NCBI): domain Eukaryota; kingdom Metazoa; phylum Chordata; class Mammalia; order Rodentia; family Muridae; genus Mus; species Mus musculus. The sequence goes on from NC_000072.6 coordinate 148,752,428, forward strand.
CAGAAGTTAATAGCACTTGTTGCTTTTGCAGATAACTCAGACTGAATTCCCAGTATCTACACGGTGGTTTACAATCATCTGTGACTCCAGTTCTATGGAATCCAACTCCCTCTTCTGACCTCATTAGGCACCAGGCATATATCTGCTGCACAGACACACATGCAAGCAAAACAGTCTCACATAAAATAAAATAAAACTAATTTAAGAATTAAAATCTCTGAACAGCTCTCCTCTGAAAACAAGGTTATCTTGGTATGCAAAGTCTCACAATGAACAACATCTACAAAGGATCATGTAAGCTTTTATGGCCTCTGTGGTTATGTTGTCTAGCTCCTTTCCCATGGCCCTAAAGGCCAAGCAGAAGGCCTGTTCTTCATCCTCCACAGCCTCATGGCCACCTCCATTCCTCATTTCTGAGAACTGCATCTGACTCATTTATTATGGAGTGATTAGCTCTGAGTAATGGGGGATGTGTATTCCCCAAAGAAAGATTGAAAGTAGCATTGTAAAGACAGCAGATCAGTTTCTGGGCAATAGCAACCATCAGCACACATGGGGATCAACAGCCTGGAGATGCTCCAGGGGCAGGAACTTTGCCATATCTCCCCTTATGCAGCCATGCTGGACTGGTAAAGGAGCACTATTTAGGGATGGAAGGAGACTACCAAGGGGTCAGGGGGAGGAGATAGAAGAGAATCTGGAGTGAATGAGAACAAGAAATAGTGATAAAAATGTTTGAAAGTCACATAATAAACCCATTCTTTGGCTAAGATCAAACTTCAGGTGACAGCAAATGCTGGCAAGGATGTGGAAAAAGAGGAACACTCCTCCATTGCTGGTGGGATTGCAAGCTGGTACAACCACTCTGGTTATGGTGCCTCTTCACAGCAATAGACTACTAAGACACCCTCCTAAAAAATAAAAATACAAAATCACAAAAAACCAGGGTTTTACTGTATGTTCCAAGCTGTTTGTGGTGGGTAATAAGAAAAGCCTCCTGTAGGCACAGTTGGTGTTACTGTGCTGTGTGGAGATGCTATGGGAGCTTTCAGAGGTGAAGTCTTGCTGAAGGAAATATGTCACGATGTAGGTTTTGAGGATTTGTAGCCTCACCCCACTTTCTATTCTCTCTCTCTCTCTCTCTCTCTCTCTCTCTCTCTCTGTGTGTGTGTGTGTGTGTGTGTGTGTGTGTGTGTGTGTGTGTGTGTGTGCATATGCTTCTTCCTGACCCTTGCCTCCATGCTATGGCTTCCTCCTCTGGAACTTTACATTTCTTTTGGTCATGCTATTTTAACACAGCAACAGAAATGTAACTAATATACTGTTCTTAAACTCACCGCAATCCTCCTATCTCAGTCTCCAAGTGCTGGAATTATAAGAGCCACACAGCTGGCCCCTCCATAGATCTTAAAAGTAGCACGTTATGACTCAGTTACAACCATGAGAGAAGAGAAAGAAGGCCAGTTGTTGGAAACACTCAACCCTGCATCACAGTGGTAAAGGTACTCTTGACATTGAAGTCGCTGGAAAGACTATTCCTAAAATGCATGGTCACTTAGAATCCTTTATTACCTTTTTGGATGCCAAAATTTGAAAACCAGCTCAACTATTCATAAATGGAGCAAAACATTTTAGTTAAAAATATATGTGTGCCACACCTTTAAATCCAACATTCAAGAGACAGAAGCAAGTGGATCTATGTGAGTTCATGACCAGCTTCATGTTCTAAGTAACTTCCTGGATAGCAGAGCTGCATAGAGAGACCCTGTCTCAAAAGAAAATATTTTTGACATTTGAGGAAAGAAAATTAAACTTGGTAACTTCACTACTGTTATTTTCTGCTACATTTTACTTCTTGAAGGTGCAATATTAGAGAGTTAACTTTAATGTATCTTTTCAGGAAAAAAAAATGTTTCCAATCTCCGTGTTTGATATGAACGATGCTCTTGAGATCCCAGGTCTCTTCAGATTACTTTTACACACTTTGAAGAGGTAGTACCAATGGTATCAGCTGGGGTGACATTTAAATCTAGACAACACCTAATTTGAATTTCTAACACATTTTTATTCATGAGCTAAAGGTGTTATCTCTGAGAATGTGTTAATTTAATTTCCACTCTTCATTCCCTTTCCATTTTTCTGGTTGAATACTCCATAGTAGCAAGTTGTCATCTAGAAATGAAAAATTCTCAGAGCATACTGAAGAAAATATTGCTGGGGGATTATTGTTGCCTCAGTGGCTTAGACTTGACCTTCAGAGCTACACTAAGAAGTTGCAGAATGGCCAAAACAAGGTAGTTTTAAAACTACTAGTTCCCTCCCCACAGCCATAATGTAAAAGTAAAAACAAAATCTGATAAATGAACTTACTTTATAAAATCTGCAGTGTGAAATCCACAGGCTTATACAGTAATTGTTGTTATACAGAGTACATGACCTATAGGTACAGATCAGATATGGGGCAGTGTGCCCACATCCCTTTTCTGCAGAGAGGTCTGGTTTCATTCTGGTCTGGGTTATAGAGGCAAGCAGTCTTGGGTGACTAGCAACATGGACTTGTGACTTACTGGCCCCAGTTGGCCTCACACTGGGCTACACTGTTATTCCTCAGGTTGATATGAAACACAGAGCAAATCAGTATAGACAAAATTAAAAGAATATACTGTGTCTATTAAGTCAGAGCTACCCAAAGGGCTTCCTTAAATGGACTCAAAATTTCTTCTGAAAAGCAAATTAGTTGCGTGCAAGGCTGTATACTGTCAACTAGACTAGATCTGGAATCACCTAGGAGACACAGCTATGGATGAGTCTGGGAGGGCATTTCCAGAGAGATTTAACTGAGGATGGAAGAGCCAATCTAACGTGGGTGGCATTATTCCATAGGCTATGGTGTCTGACTGAATAAAAAAGAAAAAAGGGGGAAAGCCAGGGAGTGCTGGCATTCATTGTGCACTTCTTGTTCTAACAATATATGAGGACTCAGCCTCACACTGCCGCCATGACCCTCTTTGCCTTCTCCTTTATAATAGACTGTATCTCCTCAAACCACGAGCCAAACACTCTCCTCTGTTAGGTGCTTCTTGTCAGGTGTTTGTTTGCAGTGATGAGAAAATAACTAATAGAAACCCCAGTGCAAAAAAAGAAAAAGGAAAGGAGAGAGAGAGAGGGAAAGAGAGAGAGAATAAAAACCATTTAACAGAATTAATAAGCAGAGGTAGCATACCCCTGAGGCTATGGTTAAAAGGAATATGAGCATAGCATTGACACCTGTAGAATCATGGCCAGGGATGGATTAGTGGCAAGCCAATGTATGAGGGTCCCAGCTCGGAGTAGAAGAGATGGAGTATTGTCCTGTGACTTTTTAAGCTGTGTAAAATCCCTGAAGCAGGCAGCTACTGTGAACAAGCATGGCAGTTCATAAGCAAGAAGACACGTTGACTTTGCTGTTAGGTGGTTCATCCAACAGTGAGTTTGAAGTACAAAGCTTGGTGGAGTCCCCCTGTTTCACATGGGAAACCTCCAGGCTTCTAATTAACCGAGCTGAAGATCACTGCTTCATCTAACATAGTCTGCCTGGCTCACTGTGTCTATTAAACAACTGTGAGTCCTGAGATGCCAAATCTTTCAGCTTCTCAAAAGGAATCAAAAAGCTATGTTCCATGTAAAATTTTAATGTTGGCAACTGATTTTAAAATGTTAATTCATTTTGCAAACCAGACTTACTACGGCACACTGAGCATCCTCTGACCTAGGCAGTGTGACCAGGGTTCATGTCTTTCTGGAGGGATGCACATCAATAACTACCAGATAAGCCAAAGATGACAATGCCAGAGTGATTGCACAGGATGGGCACAGTTACACCACTCAGATGGACCTCTTAGGGACCCTTATCCTGCTCAGAGCAGGGTTAGGAATGGAGGGAATGCAGGTTGGCCATTTCAAGAAGAGAGAGTTAAGTGTACAGTCAGCATAGGGCTGTGGAAATGTTCCACAGTAAGAAAAATGTAACAAAAGCCTTACTCATAATCTTCATGAGTGCCTTCCTAAAATCTTCATCACACACACACACAGAGAGAGAGAGAGAGAGAGAGAGAGAGAGAGAGAGAGAGAGAGAGAGAGAGAGAGAGATAGTTAATAAATGAATGAATCTCCCCAGAGGAATCTCCATACAGCTTTTCAGAAAGATGACTAACAAAAACTATAAATGTTTAATGTGTGTGTTGCTTGAGGTCTTAACACACTGTGAAGTAACTACCTCCACCAAGCTAATTAACATGTCAATCACTTCTAATAGCTACCACTGTTCTGGTCTGGTCTGTTCTTTTGTGGTGAGAATACTAGAGATCTGTCCTTAGTAGTTTCAAGAATGCGGTATGTTATGTACTAGCCAGTACCCCCAGAGTTCCCAGGGACTAAACCACCAACCAAAGATCACACATGGTGGGACTCATGGCTCCAGCTGCATATGTAGCAGAGGATGGCCTAGTCAGACATCAATGGGAGGAGAGGCCCTTTGTCCTATGAAGGATCTATGCCCCAGTGTTAGGGTAGCCAGGAAGCAGGAGTGGGTGGGTTGGTGAGCAGGGGGAGGAGGTAGGGGGTAGGCGGAGGATGTTTTTCGGAGGGGAAACCAAGACAAGGGATAACATTTGAAATGTAAGTAAAGAAAATATCCAATTAAAAAAAAAAAAAGAATGCAGTATGTTAACTGGAGCCATGATGTTGGAGTCTCCAGAACTATTGATCCCGAGTAACCAAAACTCTGTGACTCTTGACTAAGATCTAGTCCTTTACTGGACCACCCCTGGAAAACACAACACTACTCTCTAATTCTAGATTCATGCTTTTAAGCTCCACAGTTAAGTGATACCTGTAGCATTGTGTTACACCTTAGGTTTATGCACCTTATCTACACTGTCATCCTCAAATTTGTTTTAGGTTCTGGTCCCAGGTTACACTCTGAACAATTTAAGCAGAGACAGGAGAATGCATGTCTGGCCACTTGGTCAGGTATTACACAGCAAAGATAACACCGGTGTTATTCTTTTGGAATAGTTGCTACCTGGCACCATCTTGCCTATCTGGCAGAATTACGAGAAGTGGAGCTTTACAGTAGCCTAATACTTAACCTTGGCTGTGACCCTGTGCTGACTCCTGGAGCTTCCTGTCAGAGACATGTTCTTTGGGGATCCATCTAATGGCTGGTCAGTCCTGGTGAGCACACATTTACATCCCAGCATCAGGAATGGCTTTTGCTTATCTAACTAGTCTGGCTAGCCTACTCCTTATCTTTGGGGTATTTGGGGAGCAGTGCTCCCTTGGCTAAATTCTACTCTATGTAATATAGTGTCTCCTAAATAAATGTTAGTAAACCCTTGGGAACCACCACTTCTATTACTTAAAATTTCTCCTTCACCAATATGACATTTTCTTTGTGTGTTCATCTATAAGAATATAGCTGGGCCTTTTCTGTTATCTTGACTCCAGCCAAAGATTCCCATTAGCAACAGGAATGCAGATGAGTTCAGCAAAGTAGTGTCTGTCCTTTAATGTGTACCCAGAAGTAGGACTGTTGCACTATCTATAATTTTAGCTTATCTTTCTTTGAGGAACCTCTGTACTTTTCATGGGACTGAAAGAAATACTCCTTGTAAGACTTTTATGTAAATATTTACATACAGAGAGGGAGAGGGAGAGGGAGGAGAGAACCTTTGTTTACCTAACTGCTGTATTCCAGGATCTGAACTGCCTGAAACAGTGATCTCCTCTCCTCTTCCTTCATTTCCTGTGTGCCAGTTCTTCTCAGACTAACCAAATAAATTAAGACTGTGAAGTTAGACCCCAGCCATTTTGGGAAAGTCACAGTTACTACCTGAGTTAGAATAAAAACCAAATGTACATCCTGCCTCTGTGTGTATATTCAGTGTGCTACCAGCATAGGGCTATGAAAGTATTCCACAGTCAGGAAAATATACTATATGTATCTTCTAGGTACACTCTCTTCATTAAGTGTAAAGTTTGCCTCCACTGACCAAGAGTGGTAGCTCTTTTCTTAGCAATCCTGAAATTCTTTCTGATGGCACATGTCACATTTCCAGTAAGTGGGTACAAGAGGCATTTTTTCCATATCCTTGCTAACATGACTTTCTGTTCTATTATTATTATTATTATTATTATTATTATTATTATGTGTACGTGTATGTGTGTGTGTGTGTGTTATGCAAAAGAAGGCCAGAGGACAATTTTCAGAAATGGTTCTCCTGTGAATTCTGGGAACCAAATTCAGGTGATCAGACCCACACAGAAAACACTTTTTTTTAATTTATTTATTTAATTATTTATTCATTATATGTAAGTACACTGTAGCTGTCTTCAGACACACCAGAAGAGGGCACCAGATCTCTGTTACGGGTGGTTGTGAGCTACCATGTGGTTGCTGGGATTTGAACTTGGTACCTTTGGAAGAGCAGTCGGGTGCTCTTACCCACTGAGCCATCTCACCAGCCCCCAGAAAACACTTTTACCTGCTGAGTGAGCCTCCTCCTCTTTCTCTTGCTCTCACTCTCTTCATCTCTTCCCTTTCTGTGCCTTCTCTTCCCATTCCATTCCCTGCTCTCTCTCCATGTGCTCATGGCTGGCCTCTCTCTCTCTCTCTCTCTCTCTCTCTCCCTCCCTCCCTCCCTCCCTCCCTCCTTCCCTCCCTCCCTCCCTCCCTCCCTCCCTCCCTCCCTCCCTCCCTTTCTGTCTTACTACTCCTCAACTCCCCATGGCTGGTACTTCAGAGGGAAGGGACGCCTCAGCATGGGCCTGCAGAGGCACCCCTTTCCACCCCACCATACCGTGCCTCTACCAAACAGATCGTGGTTCGTTCTTTCTTTCTTTCCTTTTTATAAAACATAGCACTCACCCTAAGTCATGATCATCTGAAGTAGTCAAGAAGACCCACCTTTAATCTGGGCCACCTTCTGGTGGCAGCTTACTTACATAAAGGGGCATGGAAGAAGGAGGCTTCTGCATTTTGTTTGTTTGCCCACACTCCTGCTGTTCCTGTCTGCAGCTAAGATGTTCCTTTGCTGGCATTAGAACCAACCTCTTCAGGATTCCAACATACACTGAAGACCAGCTGAGACATCCAGCCTCTGGACTGAGCAACTATCAGATCCTTGCCTTTCTATCAGGAGACAGCCATTGCTGGACTAGTCAGACTGTATATATATATATATATATATATATATATATATATATATATATGTGTGTGTGTGTGTGTGTGTGTGTGTGTGTGTGTGTGTGTGTGTGTGTGTGTGTGTATGTATATATATATCCTCTGTTGAACCCTAATATGAAGAGAGTGTCAGATCCCCTGGAACTGGAGTTACAGATGGTTGTGAGCCTCCATGTGGGAGCTAGGACCCAAACCCTGGGTACACTGAAAGAGTAGCCAGTACTCTTAATCACTGAGCCATCTCTTCAGCCCCTGTCTTTATATGCATTTGACCACAATATAAAAAACGGGGGGGGGGGTGGTTCTGGGCTATTGAGATGACTTGGTGCATAAAGGTACCTGCTGCCAAGCCTGATGACCAGAGTCGAATCTCCAGGATCCATATAGTAGAAGGCAAGAACTGACTCCTGCAAATAATACTCTGTTCTCTACACACACTCTTAACACGAGTACACACACACACCACAGAGGGAAGGGGAGAGAAACAGACAGACAGACAGGCAGATACACACGTAATTTTTAATTTTTTCCTCACAGTTCCATAATGAACAGCTACTTGTAGACAAAGATTACTAGGCGATATTACCTGACCATAGAAGTCACCTAGATTCTCAGGGGATATATTCACTCTTCACTCCCTGAAGAAAAGCACATGCTCTAGTTCCCTCCACTCAGCAATCAGCAGTCTGTACTCTGTGAGGCACTTACAGAAAGATAGTGAATGGTTTTTGCACTATTTAGGAAATAATAAAAATGACAGAGATCATAATATAACCATTTAAATGTTTATATGTGATTTTCACTACCTCATATGGTAAATTCAGGTTCTCATAATCCAACTGACCTGAAAACAATTTTTTTTTCTTTCTTTAGAGCTATATTGAGGTTGGGGACTTAGCACTATGGTAGTGTTTTCCTAGCATATACAAGGCCCTGTTTTCAGTCCCCAGCACGCATGGACACACACACACACACACACACACACACACACACACACACACACACACACTCACACACACCAGTGCAGGCATGCACAATAGATGTAAAACAGCTGTGGAATCTCAAGCCAGCACAGACCACAAACTACCCAAATATTGAGCATACGAAATTGGAGCTGAGGACAGCAGTTGACACTTGCAATCCCAACACTAGGAAGGCTGAGGCAGGAGAACCACTGAGAGTTTGAGGCCAGACATTGTCTCAGACAAAATTGAGGACAGCCCAGGCCCAGATTCAGGTCTTTGAGTTGGCCCTACCCAAAATCTACCTCATCTATGAACTGCTGGAGCATGTGAAAGGGCAGGTCTTGCCACTCCAAAGCTCCAGGATCTCCATGACACAGGGCAACAATAGGTAAGGATCTAGTATTGATAGTGCAGCAGAAGCCAGAGGCCTCAAATCAGACCAATGACTCATGCAGTGAACATTTCTAAGTAGAGATGTGCGGGCAATAGGGTCACTGTGTGACACACTGAGACATTGCAGCTTCTGAGATGTGATATTTTCTATGCTTTGTTTTGTTTTAGGTTTTTTTCTTGGAGGGGGGGTTAGGTTGCAAGGGCAGAGGGTGGATACAAATAGGTGAGTGAGATTGTGGTACATGATGTGAAATGCACAAATAATCAATATAAAATTTTTTTAAAAATACAGGAGAGACAAAGAGGAGCACTCACTTCTACATATGGAGTTTCCCCTTCAAATGATAACAAACCTAGCACCTAGTTGATTTAATCCCATGGTGTAAGGAGAGAACTGACTCCACAAAGCTGTACTCTGTATGCTTGTTGTGACACATGTACACACACACACACTAATAAAAGCACAACAAAAATAAATAAATAAAATGGACTTAGCCACTTGCACCCGACCTACATTCTTTGGAATGCTGAGTATCAAAATTCCCTTGTTTGTCTTAACCAGCCTCCATTATGTAAGAAATACACTGCTCTGATCCATTTTCAGTATGAGACACACTTTCGTACAGAAAAGCAGAAGTGCCAGGCTCCTCTCTCCCTTCCTGGCAGCTGGTGACCTCTTATCTCAAAACTCTGCTACATGATTGAGCCCACAATCAGAAAAGGAGCATATCTCAAGCCCCAAAATTATTAAATGAGGCTTTGCATCCAAAACCCTGTGTACGGGAAGCTTGAAAAGGTGGTGATGCTGGGTTGTAAATCTCTAAATTCCTGGCCTATGGGGGAAAGACGATAGGAATTTCTTGTGATCAGATCAGGGACTTTTTAAAAACATCCTTGATGCTGCCATCACTCTCTTCAAAATGGTCTATTAAATCTGCTTCACTTGCTTAGTATCTTGAATTTGTTAGTATGGAGTGATGCTCTTATTCCCAGTGATTGCCCTGATCATGGTGGAATGGTGGCTTTTTCAGGGCACATAACAACACTATATTGACAACCCATCTCAATGAACTAAAGTCCTGCTATACTGAGCTGGACTGTTTTTCTCAGTTTTACTCAAATGTCAATACTAAATGCTAATTCGGACGTGAGTTCCTTATTTCTTGGACTTACTATCTTTTTTTTTTTTTTTTTTTTTTTTTTTTTACTTTCTGATCTTTCACTAGTAAGCAAGCTTGGTTTTTATGTGATTTTCTTCAGGAGAAAAATTTATTTCATGAATCTCCCAGCCAAGAAGAACTGAAGCTCATTTGTCGCCAATTAGTAATTCAATATCTTCTGTTCATCACTTTCCACTCTGACTCAGCACCCAGTGCTACTGTGCAGCCACACACACACACACACACACACACACACACACACACTCACACACACACACTCAGAAGCTTCCCCTCCCCATCAAACAGCATCCATGGCTTCCTGGAAGTATCCACCTGACCCTCCCTAGATGACACCACAGACACAGTGGCTAAAGGCTTGATGGATCCCTTACTGTGGTTTGTTGTCTTAATCCATTTCACAACTGTTGTGTGACAATTTTTTTTTTCTGGGGAGATGACACAACATATATCTATTCACCCCAGATAGGGAATCATGACAGACCAGAGAATAAATACCATAAATAAAAGTCCAACTAACCAGTGAGTTTCATTGTGGTTACTTATAGGAATGTGGGTAAGGAGTTATAACAGAAGCAAGTGATCCCCACAACCCACCCTAGCATGGGTGACAGCTCACAATAGCTGGGAACCTGGAGCAAACTGCACAGTCTGCTGGTGGTTCAACAGGCTGGAATGTCCTTGCCAAGTGACTTGTTCTAAATCCCTTCCAGGCAGCTCAACTGGTTTCTGTTTCTTCCTGGCAGCAGTCTGATCTCAAGAATCTTTGCAGCTTGGCATATACAAGAGGGACTCTCACCTTTTATTGCTTATCTGACCGGGAGGGGCTATTGAATCTGGTCAATTTCAGGGACTTCCTAAAGCCATTGAGTTACCTTCCTGCTTAAAGGCTTCTGCAGGATGGAATGTTTCAATCTCAAGAGAAACTTACACAACAGCCTGTGACTGTTCAGCTTCTCTTCAGCTCAAATGAGCTCTCAAAATTTATACAATCCAAATGCGATCAGAAAACTGCAAGAAGATAGTTCAACAGAAGTTAATAGGAACCACTCATCTTCCCATCTGAAACACATATAAAGCAATAGGATTTATCTGATGGAACTGGGAGCTTCAGAGTTTATCTCAGGCTTAGAATTGCCCACTGTAAGACTTGGATAGTAAATTGCATTAGTTTTGGTCAATTGTAACAGAAGCCACCTGTCTCCCATTTCCCTGGGAAGCAGCCACCGTAAGTGTGTACCCACAGCTCACAAGCAGCCTATGTGACAGTAGTGTTCTTGTTAGGCAAAAACTTAACACAAGCTATAAAAAGTTAATTAATCAATTGGATGGCATTGAAATTCTGCTGCTCAAAAGCCACTATTGATCCAGGAATGGAGGTATATACTTATAACAGCAAACACAGGGAGGTAGATGCAGAAGGATTGGGAATTCAAGCTCAGCCTCATCAACACAGGTAGTTCCAGACCATTCAGGTATACATACTGAGACCCTGACTCACATTAAAAAGCAAACAAACAAAAAAAGAAAACAGAAAAAGAAACAGCCACAGACACATATCTGATAAAGAATTTGCATCTGTAATATGTAAAGAAATCTTAATATTAACTCAGCTAAATGATTAACACTGCCAAGTATGAATTTGGAGCAACTGAAACTCCCAGAATCATCTTAGAAAGTATCTGACTTCTTTCTCCGAAACTAACTGATGAAAATCACCAACAAATTATATTATTCTACACATGCTACTGACTTTTTTAAGTGGATTCCCAATTCCACCCAAAATAATCTTAAACTGTCATCCTAGTTCCAATCCCTTGAAAATTGTTTGATGAAACAAAATAATGTCATAACACCAAACTGAAATATGGTAAACCGCCTTATAGCTCTTCTAAACACTGGAGATTTGGGGGGGGGGGACTGTAGATCATTTTGTTGGGGATTGGTTCTAATGCTTTGAATTAATTGGGAATTTGTGTGTCCAAATGCTGAAAGTCCTTGTCCTCAATTGGTTTTTGATCTATCAATAAAGAGCCAACAGCCAATGGTTGAGGAGAGAGAGGGGGGCAGAACTTTTAGGTTGTGCAGGCTAGGACCTGGGAGAGAGGAAGAAAGAGAATTACCATAACTCAGGGAAGAAGGATAGGACATAAGAGCTGCAGGAGAGAAAGCCAACCAGCCATGTAAGAAGCCACTGGCTACTTCCCCTATGGGGTCTGGGATAGCAGGGGAAGGTTTAGGAGTCTCAGGAGAACCGGAAGGGAGCGTTTGATAGCAGGCAAAGGTTTAAGAGTGCCCAGACTTTGAGCAAGTCATAGCATGTCAAAACTGGCATACACGTACATGCGTGCATGTGTGTGTGTGTGTGTGTGTGTGTGTGTGTGTGTGTGTCTTTCATTTGAGAATCCAGACTGCTCCTGGACAAGTGCTCCAGTATGACTCTCTGAGAGTCAAAGCAGTGTAGCTAAACTATGTTACATCATTTGGTGTAAATTTGGTGTCTTTTTTAAAAACCAGCTTCTTTGGGATAAAAAACACACAGTAACAGAGACTGACACTAGAAGACAGAGAAATTTCAAATTGAAGAGAACTGTTTTCAATAGCAGCTGAGTGTAACAGTGTTGTTTGTAACTCCGACCAAGACCCTTGGGGGTGGAGCTAAGAAGGCGCAGAGTCAAGGACAAAGACTTTGACACAGACTCAGGGAGACAGACAAGTGGCAAAAGCAGACTCGTTTATTACAGGAACTGAGCAAACCTTTATACTACCTCCCAGCATTTCATTGACTCTCAAGTAGCCAGCTGTGGCAGTCTCTTTCTTATTGGCTCGCCCCATTGCCTGGTCAGCAGTCTCTAGCCATGCCAGCAGATTCTAGGTTAGCTTGTAGAGGAATTGTCAAGGGTGTATGCGCCAGCATTGTGACTGGGCCTGTTTGGCTAAGTTCCTCCTACACGGCAGCATATTCAAGGAAAATGAAATGACAGGGTGATAAGACCACAGAGGACCAGGTCCACCACACCATCTCTGAAGGAGACCCTCTCCTTCAGGAAAACTAGTCACTAAGTGCCTTCCTCTTCTCACACTTTCTAATGAGCCCATTAGCAAACACACACACACACATAAACACACTCACACCTTTATATGTTACATGGAGAGGTGTGTGTGTGTGTGTGTGTGTGTGTGTGTGTGTGTATGTGTGTGTGTGTGTGTGTGCTGGAAACCTCTTGGTTCCCAGATTGCTACATCAAAAACAGCACAAATCATTTTGCACTTAATGCAAATTATAAAATAATAGACTTTAAGGCTAATGGCATTACTTGACTAGACTTGAGGGATCTTGTGAAGAAGTGAGTGTATTTTGCATGTAGAAGGGACTTGAGTTACTAGGAGAGTACAGACAGTGGTGGATATTTACTATAATGGCTCCCCCAAAATTGTAACCTCCACGAAGCTAGAGTTACAGACAGTTACAAGGCACACCTTGGTGCTGGGGACTGAATCCAGGCCTTCTGCAAGAACACCAAGCCATCTCTCTCCAGCCCAAATATCTTATTTTTCAAGTCATCAAATTAAACTGACTGAAGCAATACATGACAAAATGCCTGGTTTTATAACTGGTATCTTGTTAAACATGTTTAAAATTTCAGGTTAGTCCCCAGATCCCTGCAATCATTAAAAATTGTTCTTTGCAAACAAAACGCTATCCTTTTCTCTTGTTAAATTGTATATATAAACAATGTATTTGTTAGCAGCATGACCAATTGCCCATAAACTTAGCCACTGAGACATGGTTCCTGAGGGTGAGAAGTCCAGGAGTGGTATAGGCGTCTCAGTGCTCTATTCTAAGCTCAGTTTCTGAAGAGTTGAGAAGGATGGAGCAGTTACCACACTCCTACATCCATCAACAGGAAGCTGAAGACTTAGATAAATGGGCCTCTTCATAGAGCAGCTATGACAGGGCTCCAATCAGAACAAATGATACAATGTAGAGACAGGAAGAGAAAGCATCTACCCAAGGTGGAAGTCACAGGTTTTTATGACAGAATCTTTAAAATGTTGTACTATGATGTCACCTGTTTGGTATTATCATGTATAAGACAATTGGACAGGAAGATCACTGGCAATCTGTGGGACTGTGATAGGCAGCCTATTTGGTTGAATGGGGCTTGCTCCAGTGACCCAATAAAGAAATCTATAAGGGACAAAAGGCGAGCCACATTCCCAGAATCAGGTGCCTATCCATAATTCTGTGACTATCAGTCATGCAATGTCCCAAGCTTCTGGCATTCTGGCTAGACTCCAACCCCACAGTTACCTGACTATAGCCAGGTATGCTCCTCCCCACAGTTACCTGATAGCCCAGCCCACTATAAAAGGGGCTGCTTGGCTCCTCCTCCTCTCTCTCTAAGCTCTCACCTATCTTACTCTCATCTCTAGCCCTTCTCTCTCTCCCTTCCCCCCTCTCTCCACGTGGCCATGGCTGGCCTCTCTCTTTCTACCTTCTCTCTTTTTTCCTGCCTTTCTACAATAAAGCTCTAAAACCATAGACTGCCTCTGATCATCAAGGCCCGCCATGCTTGAACCTCCCGCCAGAAGGCCATCCTGTGCTCCAGCCATGGACCTGACCAAGGACTCTCGCCCACATGGGAACCATCAAATGCCCCCTCTCCCCCTGCCTTCTCCTACCTTCAGCCCCAGGGACCCCCCATTCTGTTCTTAGCTATTCCACAGTATCCAGCATGGGATGCCCAAGGCTGAGAACCTGGTACCAAAGGCTGTCCCTTGTCCACCACCCATCGAGTGGGACCAGTGGCTTAACACAGCCAGACACCCACCTGGGGCTGCGTGGAAAGCAAGCGGCAGTCTTCCGTGTCCACCTGCCCAGAGCACCAGAACTCTGGCAGGACGAAGGTTCTCTCCCACTCCCTATGGCCCTGCAGCAATCCATCTTAGAATCACTGGGATCCATCTTGGAATCAAGGAATATCATCTAGCCGACAGTGCATGCCAGCAACCCTAGCACTGTGATGATAGATGGAGCAGGGATAGGTATATCCTTAGAGCTTACTGGCCAGCCAATCTAGCCAATGAGCTCTAGTGAAGAGACAGTGTTAAAAAAAAATAATAATAAGGGGGCAGGAGAGGTGCTGGGGAGATGGCTCAGAGGTTGAGAGCACTAACTACTCTTCCAGAGTTCCTGAGTTCAGTTCCCAGCAACCACATGGTGGCTCACAACCCTCTATAATGAGATCTGGCACCCTCTGCTGGCATGCAGGTATATATGAAGGTAGAACACTGTTCACATAATAAATAAATCTTTTTTTAAAAGTGAGAACTGAGGATACCCAATGTTAACCTCTGGCCCCCACATTCATATGCACACATGTACATATACACATACAAAATATTCTTCCAATCTGTGAACATGGAATGCTTTTCTATTTCTTCTATCTTCAGTTTCTTCTTTTCCTTTCTTTTTTTTTTTTTTTTTTTTTGGTTTTCCAGAGTTTCTCTGTGTGGCCCTGGCTGTCCTGGAACTCACTCTGTGGACCAGGCTGGCTTCGAACTCAGAAATCCGCCTGCCTCTGCCTCCCAAGTGCTGGGATCAAAGGCATGCGCCACCACTGCCCGGCTATCTTCAGTTTCTTTAACCAGTGGTTTGTCTTCATGACAGTTTGCTTGCCTTCACAGTTAAATTTATTATAAGTTTTGGGATATTTATTTTTTGTAATGTAACTCTTATTAACATGACTATTCTCTTGAGCTAGTTTATTACTCGTGTGTATATATGCTAACTTGATAGGTTAATCTTACATTCTGCAATTTAACTGAACTTCATTGTCAATCCTAGCAGATTTTTAGTTGTGTCTTTAGATTTTTCTTCATATACAATCATGCTGGGCCCCCAAAATAGCTCATCGGGTAAGGTGATTGACACCAAGCCTCTCTCTCTCTCTCTCTCTCTCTCTCTCCCTCTCTGACACCAAGCCTGTCTCTCTCTGTCTCTCTCTGTCTCTCTCTGTCTCTCTCTGTCTCTCTCTGTCTCTCTCTCTCTCTCTCTCACACACACACACACACACACACACACACACACAGAATGTAACAGGAAGTATATGTTGGGGGGGGGGTGGTCTGGAAGGAATTGCAGGAGGGAGAAAAGCATAACCAGAGCCGTCTGAAAAATATTTTGTCAATAATAAAAAAGTTTAAAATTTAGAAATAAAAAATAAAAACTATGCTATTTGCAAACAGAGATGAAGTCTTCTGATTTCAGAGCTGTAGGGCAGAAGGCGCGGGAGAAAACCCCGAATCCCACCAGAGTTTCAGTGCTCTGGGCGGGCAGAATCGGAAGGACTGCCGCACACAGCCCCGGGTGGGTGTCTGGCTGTGGGAAGCCACAGAATTCCAGCTCAGCGGGTGGTGGACAAGGGGCAGTCCTAGGTACCAGGTTCTCTGCCTCAGGCATCCCAGACACCGCTGGATACCGCGGAAGAGATGAGAACAGAATGGGGGCCCTGGAGGCAGCTCAGTCAGCCCCTGGGCCTAAGGGAGAAGAGGGTAGGGGGAGAGGGCACTGGGTGGTTCACACAAGGTCCTTGGTCCAGTCTGTGGCTGGAGCGCAAGAAGGCCTTCCAGTGGGAGGTTAGACGCAGCTCCTTAGGGGAAAGCCTATCCCATCGTTCAAGCATGGCGGGCCTTGATGAGCAGAGACAGTCCATGTTTTTAGAGCTTTATCGTAGAAAGGCAGGAAAAGAGAGAGAGGCTGGCTATGGCCTCGTGAAGAGGGGTGGGAGGGAGAGAGAGAAGGAGGGCTAGAGATGAGTAAGAAAAGTGAGAGCCAGGTGTGGTGGCACATGCCTTTAATCCCAGCACTCGGGAGGCAAAGGCAGGCAGATTTCTGAGTTCGAGCCAGCCTGGTCTACAAAGTGAGTTCCAGAACAGCCAGAGCTACACAGAGAAACCCTGTCTCGAAAAGACAAAAAAAAAAAAAAGAAAGAAAGAAAGAAAGAAAGAAAGAAAGAAAGAAAGAAAGAAAGAAAGAAAGAAAGAAAGAAAGAAAGAAAGAAAGAAAGAAAGAAAGAAAGAAAGAAATGTGAGAGCCTAGAGAGAGAGAGGAGGGGCCAAGCAGCTCTTTTTATAGTGTGGGCTGGGCTATCAGGTCTAACTGTGGGGAGGAGCATACCTGGCTATAGTCAGGTAACTGTAGGGGTGGAGTCTTGCCAAAATGCAAGGAGCTTGGGACATTGTCTGCATGACTGACAGTCACACACCTCTCCTGGGGGGGGGTGGGGGGGGCGGGCTGTGGGGGCAGTAACTTTGACAGGAGCCAGGGGTCAAAATCAATCAGGAGACATAATCAAACACCTTCTGTCCCATGTAGGTAGAAATCACCACCCAGTGGGTCCCAGGGGTTTCAAGACCTATGCTCCGCTGGAGACCAGGCTGTCTGTGTGCAGCCCACTGCTCCCACACTGAGTCCTCCATTTCTTTCTCTTGCCTAATTTCTCAGGCTAAGCCTTCTAGAGCTAGTAAAACATCTAAAGTTAGCACCCTTGTCTTATTCCTGTTCTCAGAAAAAAGGCTTTCAAACTTTTCCCATTTAATAGTGTTAACTGAACTTAACACAAATGGAACTCTATTGAGGCAAATTCTTGCTATACTTAAAAGTTTTTATTATCGGAGGATGCTAAATTTTATCAAATACTTTTCCATGTTTGGTGAAATGACGATGGTTTTGTCCTGTTAGCATGATATACTTCCTGTTACATTCTCTCTCTCTCTCTCTCTCTCTCTCTCTCTGTGTGTGTGTGTGTGTGTGTGTGTGTGTGTGTGTGTGTGTGTGTGTGTGTGTGACAGGCTTGGTGGCAATCACCTTACCTGATGAGCTATCTTGGGGGTCCAGCATGATTGTATATGAAGAAAAATCTCAAGACAAAACCTAAAAATCTGCTAGGACTGACAATGAAGTTTAGTTAAATTGCAGAATATATGATTAACCTATCAAATTAGCATTTATTTATTTATTTATTTATTTGACCACAGACTATAATCCTCTTCAGAGATGCTATTCAATTCGGCTTTTATTACTTAAATTTATTCATTTACTTTTGAGATGGTCTTGCATCACCCAGGCTGACCTTTAGCTCCCTGTGTGGACGAGGATGACCTTAAACTTAAGATCTCCCTGCCTACTACCAAGTGCTGGGATTACAAGGATTACAGGCATGTGCGACCATGTCTAGCTGGAAAGGTGTAGTGTAGGTTGGTCTCAAACTGGTGTTCCTCCTGTCTGATCCTCTTTACCATTTGCTACCATAAAGCACTACCGTGGCCTGCAGAAGTACTGCCATGCTCTCTCTGTTCATGATGAAACATGTGGGCTCTGACTTCCTCTTAGTGCCAAAAGCCCCCTTGTCCCAGGTCCTAGAAGTCAGGAAAGCACACCAATGAGTTATCACCTCCACATTCCAGAAAACATCCCATAGAGCAGACAGAGTTCAGTTTCTGGGAATTAGCCCACATTTTATTTTACAGTACATTCATAAAAGTTCCTGCATTTCCAAGGTAACCAGATCACATTCCGGTTAGCACTTCTGGTAATAAAAATCATACAATGACTCTGGCTTTAAAAACAAGGTATGGTGATGTGCAGGAATATGTCTTCCCTTTAATACTGCAGATGACAATTCACCACAAAATAACATCTCCAAAACCCATGCCCCCGGGATCCAGTGTGAAGGCATACTACCTATGTTACAATTAAACCATAGAAGACATGGGAGAAAACTGACTACTTCAGAGGTCTGAAACCCCTTCAATGCAATCTTGCCCTTCTAACTGCTGGGGGGCATGCAGCTTTGGTGCCCTGAAAAATGAGAGATGGCAAAATACAGGGTAATTTCTCTCTGAAACATATGGCTTTTTTATAGCTACTTCTGACAAAAAAATTAAATAACCTAAATTAAAAAAAAAAAAATACAAGATTTGTAATTCAGGAATCACCTAGAAAATCCTGCCAGTTGCTGATGGAAATTTAAGCTGCAGGTATTTCACACAAACAAAATCTGTATCACATCCAGAAATATGTCCAATCCTGATAACATGTTTTCATTTTGCCAGATGAAAGCACAGTGGTTCATATTCTGCTCTTGAACAGTTCAGGAAGAGCCATCTGCAATACTGACATCATCAGTCACCTATTCACCCAGCTGACCGAGAGACCAACCCTTGAAGAATTTATAAAAAAGACAACCGAGCAATAACAAAGACTAATAAGCTAAATCAGGCTGGAGAGATTTCAGACTGTGAAAAGCAGATGGTTAAATTAGATCTGTTGTGTCTTGTTACTAAATAAAAAAATATCTACCATTTGTCGTGGCTGTAATTCCAACCCCTTAGAAGCTGAGCACGGGCTGCCACAAGTCTGAGGTCAGCCTAGGCCACAGAGTGAGTTCCAGTCCAGCCAGAACTACATAACAAAACCCAGCATCTGGGTGTGTTAACAGTGGCCAGGAGGCTGAGTCAGGACTGCAATCTTGAGGCCAACCTGGGTTGCATACAGAGACAGACTCTATCTCACAAAGAAAGAAGGGAGGGCTGAAAGGAGAAAGAAAAAAAGAAAACATATAAAATGTTTTGGGCCCTGTCCAACATGGTTGGAATGGTAACTACTGACCAAGCCCCCACCCAGAAATCACCTTCTGCTTAGAACTTCGGTGTGCTTTCATATTTGGATGCCCACAATTCCTGTAGTATCATTTAAGCACATGATTCATAAGACCTTCAGTCTTTCTGCTAAGCCTAGTGACCAACAAGTCCCTGCTGCTGGCTGCCGAGAGGTGGGTAAAGTCTGAACTTAGCAGGTTATCAATATTATCAATACACTTATGATCCTGAAAGAAACATCATCCCATTCAAGAGGGGAAAAGTGATGGAAAACGGAACTTAACAGTTCTTAGGATAACCACAGATGTCTTGTGAAAAACCAGAGCCTAAATTCCAAGCCTTGAAAGAAGCCTCTGAGCACAGGGTGGTTGAAGGAAGCAAGGATGCTTCTGAAGCCAGAGACCCGCACCACCTGCCTGACAGTCAACTCACCAAGTAAAATGCAGAATGAAATGACATAACCAAGGTTTACAGGATATCTAGAAATATGTTTTATGCTTTAAAAAAATTGCAATGCACTCCAAAAAAATTTTTTTCTGATTATTCATGTACAACAGAAGGCACTGTTATCTGCATAAATCCACTGATTCTTCATGGCAAAAACCTGAGACATGCGCCGATACACAACTCTAACCCCTCAGCGTTCAGCCTTAAGAGCAGACGCTTTGTCCTTTCCAATCAATGACTCTGCTTTTTTCAAAATTTCGTACGTTACAGTAGCTGTTAAAAATATATATACTCCAGGGTAAGAAGGGTCAAGGAAGGGAGAGCAGGCCCGTGGCCGCCTGATGCCAATGACACAGCCTCTTATTGCCTTCTTGGCCCTCAACCCATGTACTAAGCAGCAGCGGTGACGCCGATCGGTGAACGGTGGATGCGCCTTCCAGTTGTTGCTGGGCACGACTCCAAAATTAAACGTGGAGAAGATGCTCTTGTCCTCAAATGTGAAACTGCCCTGCTATTAGGGGGAAAAAAAAAAAGTGAGGAGGGAAGACATGAAAGATTGCTTCAGGTGAAAGTACTGAAAGTAACTTTAAAGAACCAGCCTTTTATGATAGTAGGCTGCTTTGTTTTGTTCCAGGCAGGGCCTCATGTAGCTCAGACTGACCTCTAACTTGCTATCCAACTGAGGATGGCCTTGATTCCTGATTGTCCTGCCTCCACACAACCAAGTGCTAGGATTACAGACACCATCCTCCCCTCCCAGGCCTGCCTCTTTTTATGTATTTAAAACTTGAGAAGAGCTTGATTCCTGGTATTAGTTTGCCACCTAACTAAAGCCCATTTGCTAGCATAAGAGAAGTGTAAACAGTTCTATAGCTGCAAGCCAACAGCTACAGGCTACACTCCTCACAGTTGCTAACAAAAGATGCATCACTCCTCTCCCCCACGCCCTGATCCAGAACCGTCCTCACCCAAAACTCCCCAGGTCTCCCATTGAAATACTTTGTAAGCACAAAATCTTTCCCATTAACAACCCAAGGGTAAGCCCGAAATCCTAACATTAAACAATTTCTCCTTCTTAAAAACTGAAAATTAACAGTCACCAACACATGAATCCCAAACAAATACAAATGAGAATTTGCTCTGGTTTAGGTCAGAAATGTCCCCTGAAGTCCACATGCTGAACACATGGTTCCAAGCCTATGGAACTACTGGGAGGTAGAACCTTTAAGAGGTGAGGTGCCACTGGAGGAAGTGAGGTTATTGGGTGTGCTTTTTTAAAGATTTATTTTTATCCTTTGTGTGTGTGTGCGCGCACATATACACGTTTATGCACCTGTGTGAGAGGGGCTTATGCCACATGTGTGCAGGTGCCCAAGAAGCCAGAAAAGGGCATCAAAAAAGGAAACTGGAGCTACAGGTAGTTGTAAGCCATCTGATGTGGGTGCTGGTAACCTAACCCAGATTCTCTGCAAGAATAGCAATAACTCTTGATTGTTGAGCTCCTTTCTCTGGCCTCATGGGGTGTGCTTTTGAAGGAGATTCTAGGACCCCAACCCCATCTCCATTCTGCTTCCTAGGTCTCTTGAACCGAGTTACTTTCCTCTACTTCACACTCCTCCCATAAGGTGCTACCTCACCAGAGACCCAAAGGCAAGGGGACCAAGTGGCCAGGGGCTGAAACCAAGAGCCAAAATAAAATCTTCCTCCTCATAAGTTGATTTCCTTAGGTACATACATTGATAGTAAACTGATTAATGTGGCCTTTCATTTTCAGGAATACAAGCTCCTTGTAAGATCTACTGAATGCTTTTAGTTCATGTGTGGTTGAGATGTTAGGTTCTCAACAAGACCTGTCCCAACCCTTTCTTCTCCAAAACATCAGGAGGATGTGAATGGGGAACACACTAACCCTTACCTGTGAAATGGTATTGACAGAGCTACTGTGATTTAAAACAAACAAACAACAAAGCATCAAACTAGGCCTAGTGGCACAGGGACATCCGATAATCCCAGCTACTCGGGAGGGTGAAGCAGGAGGGATCACAGGTCCACAGTTTATGCTACGTTTGAGGCTAGACTAGCCAACTTTGCAACATCTCTTAAAAGGAAAACAGGTAGGCATCGTGGCACACACCTGTAATCTGAGCCCTCAGGAGGGTTGAAGCAGAAGGATAGTTGAGTTTGAAGTTAGCTTAGGGTACACAGTGAGTTCCAGGCCAGCTACAAAGTGAAAACCTGTCTCCAGAGACAAAGAGGGGGTAGGAGGAGGAAGACGAGAAGGAGGGATAGGAGGGGATGGAAGAGGAAGAAGAAGAGGAGAAAGAGGAGAAGGACTAGGATTGTAGCTCACCAGCTCACTAGTAGATTATTTGTTCAGCATATACAACGCTGAGTTCAAACCCCAGCATCTCAAGTAGAGAGGAAGAACAACCGTTCAGCCCAGGAATAGCAAAGTAGTAACTCTAGCGCATACAGATAAAAATAAATTAAGAGGATTATGAGTTCAGGCCAGCCTAGCTACATGGCAAAACCCTGTCTTAAACACAAAACAAGCCCAGCTATATGACAGTGGAACTCTTCATTATCATGAAGGGCTCATTTCATGAAGCCATTTTAATCACGTAAGCCAGATGGTGGCCCTCGGACACACAACTCCAATATGGAAAGGACTGGCTGACCTGCCAGTGTCCTTCGGTGCTCTGCCAACGTGTACACCTCCTGCAGCTTTCTTTTCTGATCCTCACTGAGTGGTGCCACCAGCAGCTGGTACCAGGCAGCATCCCGATTCTGCACAGCTACAGCATTACAGGGGGGTTGGAGGAGAAAAGGTAAGAGAGCCAATGACCATTATTATCTCAGGAAAGGTAAGCAGCATGACCAAATCACATGAGATTATGTCAGACAGTAAGAGGCAGGATCATGAGTCTGATCCCAACAGTCATTTCCGAGGGCCTACTTGATACCCAACTATGAGGAGCCCCAAGGAAAGTCACTTTCACAAATCAGTGGTTTCCCCAATTCTAGAATATTCTATTCTATTCTTTTTCTATCTTCTTCTGGAAGTTTTCCCAACTATTCCCTAAAAATCTGACACAGGGAAACATCAGGGCTTCCTTGTTACCATCCTCCTTGGACTCTGCATACTGTCTTCCACACCAGCTCTGTTTCTGCACTGAGGACCCAAGTCTGCACCCTTGCACAAAATCCTTCCCTTCTCTTCCCAGACTTTTCCAGATAAATACTTCAAATTTAGCACAACTATAGAGCAAAGTTTAACGTTTTCCTTCTAAATGCTCACAATTCCCCATTTCTCTCACTAGCTCTATTGGCCTCTCAGGAAACCACTACAGACCTTTCACATCTGTAACCATGCCCAGCCCACATCCAGTGCTCTGCCAGTCTCTTAAAGCCTCTGCCTACATACCTCCCCTATCCAGTTCCATACTGTAATTCTGATCTAACAACCTCACATTGCCTGTGTTCCTCAAGATTATGCACTTTGCACCTAATAATCCCAGAAGTAAACCACCGTATCATGTTAACAGCTTTTAGAAAATCACTCCACTCTGCACTGGACAAAGGGCCTAGATCCAAGGCAGCCACTCTCAGTCCTGCCCTCCTTCCTAGGGACTTCTCAGAGGCTTTTTTTTCCCGGTGGTCTGTCCAAGCTTGTCTAAAGATGGCCTTCTGTCTACAGAGGAGCTTCTAAACTGTTGTGCATACTTAGGTTACATTTGAGACCCAAAAGCTGTTGAGGAGGTCGGATGCATGCCATACCTACAGACGGACATCTTAGAGCATCCTTTCCTATACTTGTGGCAAAATTAAATAATGGTGGCATGTTATGTTGGCATTGCATAGTTGGGAAAAATACTGCACACACATGAGAATCTTACACAGCTAATAGTAGAAATAACAGAACCACAGAAACACTACTTAACCATAAAACGAATAACAGACATTAGTTAAGTTTTTTTTTTTTTTTAGTACAACTACTAGACTAATAATTTGCTAAATGTTTCATTGGGTTATTTTTTCAGTTTTATCTGTAGGAAGCAAGTGAAGTTCTGAGTCAAATGTGTGTCACTGACATGAGTTCAGCCATGTCAAGGACTCCAGTGCCTCAGCCCCATGGGAGGGCAGAGCTTTCTGAGAATGAGGCTCAGAGAATGGCAAAGCCTCCCTTGAGTCCATGTGCAAATATTGACAATGTGTGCAGAAAATGTCCACCACAGCTCCTCTCAACAACTGCCACCCAGTGCTTACAACTTGAGGATGCTCCTTAAGAGGAAGAAATGTATTCTACGCAGATGAGCTAAACCTGCATCCTTGTTCAGCTGTAGATGATAACCTCACCTCCTTGTTCAACTGTTTGCCATAAACTCACTGAGCTTCAGTGGTGCTGCAGCCTCTTTATCGGAGAGCCCAGCCCACCTGATCCCAGGTGTGTCTGTGTGCCTGTTCATGTGGGTAGGTGGACACAGTGTATGGCTCTTCAGAGTTTGGGTATATAGGTTAAGAACTGAAATGTCTATATACCCTGCTCATCGACCAATAAGGTCTCAGTTGTGAAAGAGATGGGGAGAGCGATTTGTGCTTGAGTCTGAGCATGATATGCTACAGTGTCTAAAATGACTCCTGTGAAGATGACTTGCAGGCTCACCCTGACGCTCATGCTACAGCAATGGAAACTTAGGACAGCTTCTGAGTGTGTTATTGTGCTAACTTTTTTCATTTTAAATATGTTTGGTTATTTCTAAAACAAAAGATAAAAATGTAAAAGTCTATACCAATATGGGGGCAGATCCCAAAACAACTTCTACTAGGAAGAAATTAAAGATGTTTAAAAGAATTATCTTCAAGTTTGGGGAATGGGGCCAGGGGGATGACAAGTGAAGACATACTCAGCAGAGCTTGTGTAAAAAACTGGTATTCATCCACACTGTTGTCCAGGTCCAGTGGGGTGCTGAAGCCCTCGAGGGCTGTCTCCTCCAGCACTTCTTCATCCCAGTCGTCATCATCCTCCTCCTCACTTCTGCCAATTTGTGACTGCATAGCTTGAGCACTCACACTTGTCTCTTCCTCCTCCTCACTTGAAATCTCCTCTGTGGAGTAAAAGGATGAAAAACAAGGATTACAAAAAAATTCTGGAAATACGAGACCACGACAAAATCTATCTACAATTATAAACTTTCATCTTTACTGCAGTGGACTGACTGGCTCACGCTCTTCACTCAGTGGCTCTGACTGAACACTGCTAATGCTGCACCATGGTCACCCTAGTCAGGTCCAAGTACTGATTAACTGCAGAGTCCCCGTGTTCTTCTGATGGGAAGAGGAGCAGAATGGTCCCCCATCCATGTGTGTTTTCAGCAGCAATGACTTCAACTCTCTTAATCATTAAGTAAACAATTATGAAGTGCTCTGAAATCCACCCCCCCCAGGGGTCATTTCTGCTAACACAAATAGTAACGATGCAAACATGTCAAGAAAAATAAAGTGCTTGGCTGTTTGAAACTTGAAAAGTTAAGCCATGGCTGTAGTGACAGCTCTGTCAGTAAGGAGTGCACACTGCAAGTGTGAGGGCAACCCATAAAACCCATATTCAAAACAAAAACACAACACAACACAAAACAACACAAAACAAACCTGCCAAACATGGCGGCATGGCTTGTAATCTGAGTGGATCTCTAGGCCTGCCCTCTATTCACCTAGCCTAGACTACTTGGTGAACCCCAAAGTAATGAGAGACTCTGTCTCAAAAATAAACAACAACAACAAGAAGCAAGCAAGAGAGATAATGTCTTAGGAGCAACACCCGAGACTGTCCTCCAGCCTTCTCATAGACACGCACACGTGTGTATGTGGCACATGAAAACACACTCAAAAAGGAAGCCAAAATACATGCCACCCAATTTCAGTTCTGCTTTGTTCCAAGAGGTTAGGCAGGAATTGCAGCTGGATATGAAGCCATTGGGGAGCACAAGCACTACAAATCGACTGAGAGAAAAAGCCCAGAACCAACACGACCAAAGCAACAATCCTTTAAAATCAGTCCCACAGAATATGCCACATTGAGCCAGGCTTGACCTTGAGAGGCTGATGCAGGAGGGTCAGGAGTAGTTCAAGGCCAGCATTAGCTACATAGTGAGTTCGAGGCCACCCTGTCTCAAAAAAAAAAAAAAAAAAAGTCATACCAAAATGCACAAACTAGTTAGCAAGTATCCAAACAGTAAATGGGCAATGGATCTGAACTGACACTTTACAAAAATGAATTAGTACAAATGACCAAAAAATGTGGGAAAACATTAAACAACAGTAGCCATCAGGGAAATGCAACTCAACGTTTAGTTTCCATTTCAGCCCTGTCAGAATGGCAGTCATTAAGAAAACAAACAATAGGGGCTGGAGTGATGGTTCAGTGGTTCAGAGTACTGACTGCTCGGCCAAAGGACCCAGGTTCTATTCCCAGCACACATATGGGGGCTCACAACCATTCATAACTCCAGTTCTAGGGAGTTCTCTTCTGACCTCTATGTACTCTTAGACAAAAAAATAAATACATCTTTTAAAAAAATTAAAAAGTAAACAATAAAAAATGCTGGTGATAATGAGAGAAAAAGAGAAGCCTTCTTCTTCACTATTGGGAATGTGAACCAAGCCAGCCATTGGAAAGTTAGTAAAGAAAATTGTTCAAAAAAATTAAAAATAAAACTTTTAGCCAAGTGTGGTGGCTCAGGGCTATAGTCTCAACACTTAGGAGACAGAGGTAGGAGGATCACTGTAAGTTCAAAGCAACTCTTCACCTACATAGTGAGTTCTAGGACAGCGATAGCTACATAGCTTGTCTCAAAATTCCAAATCAGGCTGGTAAATGCACTTGCCAAATATGCCTGATGACCTGAGTTCAATCCCTAGGGCCCTCATAAAGGTAGCAGACACACACACACAAATTAAAATTTTTAAAATATACTTTTGAAGAACACCGAAACCAACCAACCAATCAGTCAATATTCCATATGATTCAGATATATCATTTATGGATAAATACCTAAAGAGTCAAAGCCACCTACTACAGAAATATCTACATACCCACGTTCATGGCAGGCATCAGTATTCACAATAGCCAAACAATGACATCAGCTTAGGTGTCCCTCAACAAATGAGTGATAAAGAAACTATGGCAAAAATAATAACATAACTCAGAGACAAACACATGCCTGTAATCACAGTACTAGTGAGGCTGAGACAGGAGCATTCCTGTGTGTTTGAAGCCAACCAGAGCTATGTAACAAGACCATACCTAAAAAGAAAAAAAAAAGAGAGAAAGGAAGGGAGGAGGTAGTAAAGAATGAAAAGGGAGAGAAGAAATAGAGAGGAGATGTATGAACACAAAGCCATAAAGAATGAAGGCTATCACTTGCAGGAAACAGATACACTGGAGACCATTATGGCCAGTGAAACAAGCCACCTCACGAAAAGGTATCACTTTTTCCCTTAGTAGATGTACCAGGAGTGGGAAGAACAGTAAAGAGGAAATATTCAGAGTGTGGAGACAATGGGGAGGAGATGAGGATGCCCAGGAATGGTGGCATTGGTCACATCCTGGCATATGCTTGTACAGAAATACCTCAATGAAACATCCGCCCTAACAATCATATGCTAATAACAATAAGTAAGAGCCAGGCTTAGCAGCATTGGGCTGTAATCCCAGAGCTGGGAATAAAAGGGCAGGAGGGTCATGAGTTTGGGACCAGCCTAACTGAACACCAAGTCTGACAGCAGCTTGATCTTGGACTCCCCAACCTTCAAAGCAATGATAAAGTTTCTGTTGTTCTAAGTTGTTGTCGAATATCAAGTGACTCACACAGCACAGTTCTACCCAAGACCTTCCCAAGAGTAAAAACAAGAAAAGATTGACAAGGTAGCTTTATGGATAAAGCCAGAAACCATGGTTTGGAAACAAACAGATGGCACAGATATAATTACAAAGATAGAAAAGACACCTAGGCTGGTTCATCATTATACTTCAGTAAGAAAGTCAACATGTCTGCAGCATTCCCTCTCAACCATACTAGTTATGGGACAATAAATAGTTTAAAAAGCAAGAAATTATAAAGAAAGATAATATGCTGAAAAATAAATCTATAGCTTTTAGCATATGTTTATTCAAAGGAGGAAATGGGAGGATAGGAAAGAAAGAGGAAGTCACTTCACATGATCTACTTAAGCTTGCAGAAAAGTCAGAAGTTGTATTCATGCTAAGGTGGGAGATGCATGGTTTAAAATTCCTTATATATTAACAACATAGGATGATTCCTATTTATTGATGAAAAGTATCTTAAATTTAAACTCATGGAAATCACAGAATTTAGCATGCAAAATATAGGTGTACATTTTATAGAAATTCTGATTTTTCATAATTAACAAGTGTCTGGTCTGGTTTTTTTTTCTTCTGTTTTTTTTTTTTTCCGGGGGGGGGGGGAGGTTTGAGGGTTTGTTTTGTTTTTTTGTTTTTGAGACAGGGTTTCTCTGTGGAGTCCTGGCTGTCCAGGAACTCACTCTGTAGACCAGGCTGGCCTCAAACTCAAGAGACCTGCCTGCCTCTGCCTCCAGAGTACTGGGATTATAGATGTGTGCAACCACCAGCCCAGCTCAAAGTTTCTGTTTTTAATAAGAAAAAACAATTTCACTTGGAGCTGGATAATGAAACTTCTGTGCCCTCAAAAGTTGTTTTCAGTCCTATTATTGGATAAATAACCATGTAATATTCTTTGTTTTGTTTGTTTGCAACAGGGTCTCTCCGTGTAGCCCTGACTATCCTACAACTCCCTGTGTAGACCAGCCTGGCTTTGAATTCACACAGATGTGCCTACCTCTGCCTCTCGAGTGCTGGTATTAAAGGTGTGCACCAACACACCAGGCTCCATCAAACATCCTTGACACTGACAACTACTTTTGAAGTACTAGAGATCAAATTCCAGGCATTGTACATGCTAGGTAAGTGCTCTACTACTGAGCTGGCCCCAATGGTAACAACCTTACCCTGACCGTTTCTATTGTGTTTATATATCTGTGTGCCTGCACTGGTGTGCAAGTTACAGTACAAATAGCAGGAGTCAGTTCTGCCCTTCGGCCATGTAGGTTCTGAAGCTTGAACCCAGGCCATAAGGCTTGGCAGCAGCACCTTTACTCACTGAAACATCTTGCCAGCCCCGTGATTCTTGATTGCTAAATTGCCTGCATTCATGCATTTTATTCTAAGTTTCTTTAAACCTTAAATATCTCGAGATTATAATTTTTGAAGATGAACTGCCTAAGAACCACTAAGAAAGGCATCAATCTCTATAAACTCTTGGACTGACACTGTACACTTAATCTAGGGAGTCATCAGTTAATGGTAGCTACCTTAAGTGGCAAACATGAAAGTAAATCTTAAGTTGCTAACTCATAATCAAGACCATCTGATTCTCTTACATGTAGACTTATCAAGAGAAAACCATTTTTTCTAGGCTCCATCTAGAAGTCACAGAGATTTTTAAATGTATCCCTCATAAAATTTATAAGTCACTCAAGCCCCAGTTTAAATGTGTCAAAGGTCAAAGAATGGCAATCTGTCTAATGACTCCAAAATTCAAAGAAAACACATACTGAAATCAAAATCCAAGCCAGAAATGATAGTGTATACACACAGTCCCAGTACACAGAAGTATAAAGCAGGGATATCATAAGTTAAAGCTAGTCTGAGCTACAAAGCAAGACCTGTGTCAGTGAGATGGCTCCAGACGTGAAAGAAAGCACTTGCTCCCGGGCTGAGTTCAATCCCCAGGACTCACGTGGTAGAAGCAGAGAACCAACTCCTGCAAACTGTTCTGACATCCACACACATGCACACCCAAACAAGTGTGTGACAAGTGTGTGTGTGTGTGTGTGTGTATGTGTGTATGTATATATATATATATATATATATATATATATATATATTTTTTTTTTTTTTTAAAGCAAAATCTGGGGCTGGAGAGATAGCTCAGTGGTTAGGAGCAGTGGTTGCTCTTGCAGAGGACCCAGGTTTGGTTCCTAGCATTAGATGGTGGCTCACAGCAATCTGAACTCCAGTTCTAGGAGATTCTACACCTTCTTCTGGCTATAGAGGCTCCAGGCACATGTGTGGCACACATACATACATGGTGGCAAACACTCAGACACATTAAATAATTTAATTTTCATAATAAGTTAATAATAAACTAGCTTTTAAAAGCAAAATCAACTATAGTACAAATTATAAGTAGAAGACTTTACCATTTTCCTCTATGTCGACTTTCTCTGCTTTTGAGTGATTTTCACGGTTTACCGTTTGTCGTGTAGCACAGACCTGCTTCAGGCCAAGGAAAAGGAAGAGAATGGAGGGGAGGATCTGTGCAGCCACAGCATCCACGGCAGGAGGTCGGTTCTGCAGCTCCAAGAGCACACTCAGTCCTATTATACACATCTTCCGGTCATGGTGTCTGCAAAACGTGGAAAACGTGCAGAAGCCGTCACCAAGGACCAACTCCAGAGCAGTGGTTCCCACACTTCCTAATGCTGCAACCCTGCAAACACTTCCTCATGCTGTGCTGATCCCAACCACAGAATTCCTTTCATTGCTACTTCATAACTGTAATTAATTTTGCTATTGTTATGGATCACAATGTAAATATTTTTGGAGATTTTTAGCCATGGCCCACAGGTTGAGAATCACCGCTCTAGAAGAATTAAAGCAACTGAAGCCTGTATAAACCAAATTCTACAAACAGACCAACTGTTATCACCAAAGCCTGTGGGGAGAGTCAGGTGTGGTGGCTAAAACCTGTAATCCCAGCACTGAGGAGGCTGAGGCAGGGGTACTGTAAACTCAGGGTGAACCTGGACTATAGAGCAATTTCAAGCCTGGGCGCTATAACAAGACTTGGCTTCAGGAGGGGAAAGGGCTTATAGGAGTCTGCCATTACCATTTGCCCTTGCTATAGTACCACTTATGATTAGTGAAAGAGCTGTATCCGAATGTTGGTATGAGGTCTGCTAGAGCAGAAATGGCTCCTTGACAGCCTAACATTTCTACACACTGGGAAAGGTGAAGCGCTCTCCCTCCATACTATGCTCTCTTAGCCTAGTCCTCAGGGTTTCTTGGCAGATAAGCTCTACCTACAGCAACTCAGAGTACCAAAAAGCTATTTCAAAACATCAGCATCTAGCATGTTGACCTGGCTAACTACACATAATCTGCCATCAGCCTTTGCTGTAACAATAAAAATAATAATAGTAATAATAATATTTTCAAAGGAAAAATGATTGGTTAATTTATATTAAACACATTTTTCTATGAACTTCCTTCCTTCCTTCCTTCCTTCCTTCCTTCCTTCCTTCCGTTCTTTCTTTCTTTCTTTCTTTCTTTCTTTCTTTCTTTCTTTCTTTCTTTCTTTCTTTCTTTCTTTCTTTCTTTCTTTCTTTCTTTCTTCATTCTTTGGCGTCCCTGGGTGGGCTCAAAGAACTATTTCTTTTGTTTTAAAATACCAAAATTAAAAGACAAACACTAAGAAAGAAGAAGCTCAGTGAGTAAGAGCAATTGCTGTTCTTCTAGAGGACCTGAGCTTGGTTCTCAGCACCCACATCAAGGCTTATAACCACCAGCTCCAGGAGATCCAACACCTGTTCTGGCCCTTGAGCATACCCAAACATGCACAGCATACACACGGCATGCCTCCACACGGAGATACACACATGTACATGAATAAAAATAGGTCTTAAAAGCTCAGTACTCAGAAGGTAGAGGCAGGAGGATCAGGTGTTCAAGGCCAGCCTAGGTATATGAGATCAGCCTTGAAAAGAATAAAGTTAAAACCTACAGTATGCACTATATTCTGTATCTTTCCATCAGGTTATATTCCTAATCCATATTCTTAATTATGTGGACTGGAGTGATGACTCAACAGACAAGGTGCAGCTTTAAGAATAGAACAGACTCCTAAAAGCTGTCCTCAGACATGCACATGCCATAATACATGTCTGTCCACACACAAAATGAATAATTTTTAAAATATTCTTAATTTTCAAACATTTAAATAATACACTAAAACAGTCCCCAATATATGAAGATTATCTCGCAACACACCTCTATACTAAAAAGTAAATTTCCCGCAACAGCAAAGCAATGTGAAGGCACATACCCCAGGAAGTAATCAGTGTCATTCATCCACTGGTTTATGAACTGCGACGTGACGGGTCCTGGGTTGTGTGGCAGCTGGACTTGCTCCAGTGTATGGAACAGCAGTTCAGGGCTGTAGTAAAGAGCTGCGATGGCCACCTGGAGACACATTGTGCGCAGCTCACTGGTCTTGACCCCACGTGTTAATCTCTCCAAGACAAGTTGAATGAATAGCGGGATACACTGGAGGATAGGATGGAAGCAAGAGTCACCCACATGCAGCAGCCAGGAGACTCCCTGTATCACCAATAAATGAGTCTTTGTGACAATAAGTGTTTGCTTATTTCAATTGTGTGGAGGAGACTTTTAAAGACCTACATTTCCATCAAACTCAGAGAGACTAAGTAGACAAAAAGTAATCGTTGCAGAAGTCTCTTCCCTTTTACGTCCACACCGCAGCCAGTTGCAGACTGCCTATGAGCTTGTCCTTTAAGACAGTTCACTCCATCAGCCACTCCCATGTCCAACGTAAATGACACAGCTGGGATTTGTGTCAATATGAAAATAAGTGAACGAGAGTATGACATGATCAGTATGTCTCTTGAAAAACGAAATCCTACAGCTACACCTCAAAGCTCAAAAGCACTGAAAAAAGGACTGTGGGTCTCAAGTCTTCTGACTGCAGTGCTAACTCTGTATATACTTCCCATTTAGATACTAAGTGTTCTTCGATTGGATCGTGTCACATTTGTCTGATATCAACTACATGAAAATCATAAGCCATGGTGAAATAATATCTACTATCGCATATATGTAGAGCCACCAAGAGTTAAAGGAACTTTTAAAATTTAAAATTAATACAATAATCATCTCTTTCTGTTGCATTAAAACAAGGCTGATGAGTTAGGAAAAATATTCATAGAAATATTTTATCTAATAAATTAAATGAATGCATGAAAGATCACCACCAACAGCCCTGACATCACAGATAAGAGATACCACCCTCCTGGTAGAAATAGCTCACAATGACCTCTGAAGTAGTCTCACCTAAAAGTCAAACCTGATTCTGACAGCAGCTGACAGGAAACACAGAGGAGCGTAATGTCAGGTGATACGTGAGGGCACTGTGCTACATCTACAATAACATTCAGTCACCTAGTGTTCTCAGCTCTTTAGCACAAAGTCTCGAGCTTCCCAATCCCTCTGCAGCCTGGGTCAGATACAAACCCGCTGCAGTATGCTGCAGATTCTTACTGACTGTACAGGGGCTGACCCAGATGGAGGCAACTATTCAACTCCTTCCTACTTAAGACATTTGTCCAAACTGAAGTTGTCACCTTTCCCCACATCATACAACTCTAAGTCGATGATGAGCTAGTCATCATACGTAAGTTTCCACATTCCTTCTTTCTACCTCAAGACATGTCCTGTACTAGCATGATCTAAACAACACTTTCAAGACAATCAATATGGCCTAGGGTTTAGAAAGCAAAACCATTCCATATTTAACTTGGAAAACAATACAAATACACCTTCCTCGACACACTCTAGATGGGCACACAATGTAATCTGTTGACTTTTTTCTGGCCCATTTTCCCCTCGATTTGATCCTAGAAACCTTTTTGTTTACCACCCATAGACAGTAAGTGTGGGTTGCATAACTCTGCTTCCACACACTGCTGCCCATTAGCCTCCCTACCCAAGCAAGATTTTATAGGCAAACCTACACTCTTGTCATTTACCCAGCTCTCTCCTCTAATGCCTTCTCTTTCCTAATGCTTCCTACAAAATGCCCTGCTTCACAATCTCTGCTTTCCTCACACCCACACGAGCCGCAGCTTCCTTGCTCATCAGCAGAAGACTCGTCCATTGGTAGCACACTCAGCAACCAAAACCCTGGCCTTCGACCTTGTCATTTTTCTGCTCGAGGTCCTCTGTTTTAACTGCTCAGAACAGGATCTAAAATGCAATTTTTACTTTGTGAGTCACATAATGATCTCCATTACACATGCTCCTATTTGTTTCTCTGTTATTGCTATTATTGTTGTGAATGTTTCTGAGTCATTTTTTTCTATTATTCAAATAGGATTTGTGCCAGCAAGCACAAACTCTGGCTGCCTTTTTAACCTTCCATCAAAACATAAGTAGAGTATCAATCAAGCATGGGCATATTTTATGTAAATGTCCAGGAGGATGCTTTTCTGACATGCATCACCTGGTCAATTCCCCTTCCTTTGCACTGAAGAATGATGACTTCCAAGAGTTTTGCAGCATAGCACTCGGCATCTTCTCCTGCCTCTCCACACAGTACCTAGAGAGACAAGTTAGCTCAGCATGAGTGCCACAGGGAAGTCGATGACACCGCAGGAAGCAAACACTGTGAATTCAGTCACAGAAACCAGTTTGGCTGTCACAGGATCTCTATATAGCCCTTGCTGGCCTACAACTCACTGTGTGAACCACTAGACAACAGGCTCAGAGAAGTCTACCTGTCTGCCTTTCGAGTGCTGAGATTAAAGGCCTTGCCATCACATTGAGCAGGGATCACTGATTTTAGAAAAGTAACTTTCTGGATGGGTGTGGTGGCGCACACCTTTAATCCCAGTGCTGGGAGATGGAAGCAGGCAGATCTTTCTTTGCGAAAAGGCAACAAAACAAGGCATATCTTGTAATTTACAGGTGGACTGTGGAGCTGCACACCTGAGTTCAAGCATGGTTCCAACACAGGAGCTCTGAGACCTGAAACAATTCACTAAGCAGCAGGTCCAGGGATAAAAGTGGGGCTCCCTAATGCCTTGAGCATTAAATATGGTGAGATACTCGAAAAAGCTCTTAACAGTTGCTAAAAAAGAGATACTATCTTCAGAGGTGTAGTCAGTGCTCCTGTAGACAATCCTAAGAAAACTCATTGTGTTGGGGGAGGAGGAAATGATACATAAACGTTCTTAGAAGCAGGAGTGATGGTAAATACGACACAAGACACTAGTCAAGAAGAGAAGGAATCTCTGGGAGGTAGAGTTAGTGCACATACATACAATTAAAAATAAATATTTTTAAAATACACAGAAAATATCTGGTGTACTGCAATAACTTAATAAATATAAACTAGTATTAAAACTAAGAAAATGAAATATATGTCACCTACTTGATAAGAACATTGCTGTGAACACAGCCTTCTCTGTGTCTGTTGTACAGAACACTGAGTTGCTGAGGGGACACACACAACTGCTGTATGCAGCAGCTTTCTTTCCCCCTTGTCCCTATAACTGAGGGTTGAGGCCTGAAGACTGATGGTGAGATACCAGTTTACCAGTTTAGAGCTCTTACCAGCCCCCTGACTCAACTCCCTGCTAATGAGAATCATGGCTGCACTATAGCTATTTCCTGCCCCCCAACTCCTTGGCCTAAATTTTTGGTTTCTAGCTATTTGAGCTTTCCACAGTTTGCCTGCCAGCGTGATGCATTACAAGTTCACACACACACACACACACACACACACACACACACACACACACACATCCCTGAAGGAGGTAAACATGACTTAGTCATCAAAAAAAATCTAAGGTATAACCAAATAGTGGTTAACACAGTGGACAACCATGGCTGTGCATAAATACATCCATGAACCACCACATACTAAGCTAAGTGTTGCTTTTGTAACTCTCTTCATTGTTTATGTTGCTTGTGCTCAGATTACCTACACCTAGGTACATAGGTGGCTTCCAATATACATTCAATTAAAAGCTAAATAAATGACTGGTGCCATTCTGTCACAAACTGGCTACCTGTATGGTTAGTTTTTCTAGCACTTTCCTTTAATTACTAACAAGCTTGTGCTTTTAAATTTTCTTTTTAGATATATTTAATTTTATGTGTGTGTCTTGTCTCCATGTTCACGCCTGGTACCCACAGAGGCCAGAGGAAGGTATCCAAAACCCCTAAAACTGAAGTCACAAACGGTTATGAGCCACCATGTGGGTGCTAAGAACTGAACCTGAGTCCTCTGCAAGAGCAACAAGTGCTCTTAACCACTGAACCATCTTTCCGGCACCCACAAGTTTCTATTTTGGAAAGAAAAAAATGGAAAGAAGAGTAGAAAACCTCCATATCACAAGGTTCTCCACCCATGGATTTAGCCAACCATGAGCCAAATGTTGTTTAAGACGGACCTGCACTGAATGTGTACAGGTTCTTCCTCTTGTTGTTATTCCCTGACCTACATGGTTTAACAACTACTTATATGCCATTATACTATATCAGGCATTACGAAAGTGAGTTAAAGTGCATGTGGAGATGTACAAGGGCTATGAGCAAAGACCATACTTGTTAGTTATGGGACCAGGGGGCTCATGAAGCCTAATGTCCACAGCGGTCTTAGACTGGTCTCTATGGACACTGAGAGATGGTTGTATTAACTTAGAAAATTTCAGAGTTCATAGATATCGAAGTGACATAAATGCAATACATACTGTGAAACTTTCACAATAATCACAAACTCATTTTTAAAATGAAATTGACAAATCTATTCAGGTAAAGCAATATAAACTAAACACTGTAAAGAATCATATGACAACTGATAGGATACACTTACCTTCCTGCACATTGTGAACAAGACTTCTAAATGCTTTGGATTTGACAGCAGAGCGTTGGTATCTACTGTCACGTAATTATGCAGGAGAGGCATCATGTCTGGGAAGAGATCCAGAATCTCATTGAGACGCGTGCAACAGGTGCAGAAATGAACGATCCCCACTGGAACCACAGCTCCGTAGCACTCAAATACTGTCTCCCTTAGCAACCACAAACGCTAGGAAAGGTCATGATATACCTGCTCTATTTATGCCTGAAAACAATGCAGACTAGGAAGGTTAAAATGCTCACTCTTTATCAGAATAACACTTCTGACCTTTGCCTGTCCCCATTCCCACTGCACTCAGCACTACGACATACAGTCAGGGCCTCGCTGATTGGCCTTAATGCACCCTTGTACTTCCCCTCCTGCTAGAATGCAAACTACAGAAGGGCTGCAGCCACTCACTGCTGGATGGCTGGGCTGATGACAGTACTAAGGACATAGCTGTATTCAGAAAGTATTTACTCAGTTTATATATGAACACATGCTCTGGTTGCAAACTAACATAAGAAACAAGACATGTTGCCCACCTCCTCTGCCTATCAAAGGGCTGAAACACTACTAAAATCACCCCCACCCTTTCCTTGACAATAAAATGAAAACATCTGATTAGTACTGAATCATCAATCGTTAAGGGAAGTACATCCAGAAAGAAAGAAAAACTGTTATACGGTCAATGCATGCCTGTAAAGTACTCGAAGCAATCCTGCTGGAAAACTTCATATAAAATGCCCAGGAGCTGCCACATCTGCGGGGAGATGGTATGGCAGGTTAAATTGTATGCCAGGGAAAGGATTTCCTCATAGAATTCTAGAAGAGAAAAACCTCTAGTTAGAAATGCGAGGAAACAGCAAGATTACAGAGGACCACACAGAGGACTCAAACACATCCCCCCCCATGTGTCAGATGCTTCCCTGTACCCCTTCCTCAGTGATATCAGCCAGAGAGGCTACCTTCAGCTCTACTGGGATCTACCCCATAATCAACAAAGACAACAATCTGCGCTGAAAAGTATTTAAAATTGCTATTTTAGGATATGTGTAGTGGCACATGCCTTTAATTCCAGCACTCTGTAGGCAAAGGCAGGCAGATCCCTAAGTTCAAAGCCAGCCTGGTCTACATAGCAAGGTCCAGGCTAGCCAAGGTAAACTGAAATTCTAGGGAGAAAATTCAAATTTCAGCTGAGGCAGAGTGGTGCACGCCTTTAATCTCAGCACTTGGGAAGAAGAGGCAGGCAGCTCTCTGAGAGTTTGAGGCCAACCTAGTCTATATAGTGAGTTCCAGGGCAGCCAGAGCTACACAGTGAGATTCCCATCTCAAAAAAAACAAAAAACAAAACAAACAAAAAAAAAAAACAAAAGCAAAAACAACAACAAAAATCAAATGTCTATTTTATAACATAAAATAGCTTCTACCTATAAGATTATATTACAAATTTATAAGAGAACTATATTAGCATGCCTCTATCATATAGACTTAAGACTTATAAACAATTAGTAATATTCTTGGAGAGCTTAATGATGCAGGGAGATATATATATATATATATATATATCACTACCACATTTTTAGTTTTATCAACAGCTATAAAATATATATCATTTTCTCCAAGTTATAGAACTTACAGTTTGAGCAGTATTCTTCAGTTTACCTCAGAATACTTTATACCTAATGTAAGTGAAGAGGCCCAAAGAAATGTTCTGTATTCACACACCCTATTATTACTCTCAGTAAAACACAGCTTTCTACGTCCCAGACTAAAGCAATTTCACCCAGTTCCTCTCTTCCCCTCTCCACATCTTCCTCTCCTTCCCTCCTTTCTCCCCTTTCTTTCCTTCTCCCTCTCTTCTTCCTCCCTAACCCCCCTGTATGGTCTCAAGTAGCTCAGGCTGGCCTCAAACCATGTAGCCAAAGATGGTTAACCTTGAACTTCTACTCTTCTTGCCTCCACATCCCAAGAGCTGTCCTACCCATGTTAGTGTATGTGGTGTTGGGAACAAACCCAGGGATTCCTGCATAGCATGCAAGCATTCTACTAACTGACCTATGACTTATAACCCCAGTTCATCTCATAAAATGTAAATATTGCATTCTCCAGCCTTTAAATTTTCTAAAACCAGAAATTCTTCACTGCACACATTAAGAGTTAACTGCTGAATTAAAATATACCTATTATCAGAAAGCTGAGCTTTAAGTTTAAAGAAAGCAAGTTCTCCTTTCTCAAAACTGTCTACCTCACTAAGTTTAAAAGGATAAAGGCTACACTTTCAGTTCATCAAATTGGAAAAAAAAAATCTCAGTTTACCTTCTCTCCAACCTCTGAACTTACCAATAACGTGCTTCTGTAAAACAAGATCAATGATTCGTAGGCAGATGTTCTCCAACTGCTGTATAATCTAAAGATAAATTTTAGAGTCTGAAATTCATTGTGAACTCACTCTGAAGTTAACAGGTAAATTAGTGTCATCCCAACTAAATAAGCACAATATATTTTTTGAGAGTGGAAGTTGTAATCTTCATGGGAAAAGTAAATATAAAAATACTGGGAAGTTCTGAAATTTGACAAGAGATAGCGATGCAAGTTAAACCAATGGAAAATCAGAATTAGATACCTCCTTACCTCACATTCTATACCAAATAAATTCCTTAGATTTAGAAATCCAAAGATTTCTATGTAAAAAACCATAACATAGAAAAATACCAGAAAAAGTACAAGAATCCTTGTACGACCATAAGGAGGTAAAGAAAGTCACAACCGAAACAAGAACTTAAGACACCGAAGCACCTGACTGTAAAAATTATCAAATATTCCTGCACAAGAACATGAGCAGATCAAGACAAATGACAAATGGACTGAAATACTGTCGCGTGGCATTACAAATGCTAGATTCCCCTTATACACGAAATCTAACAGAAAAACAGGTAAAGCCTATAAAAATCAAACAAGCCTCCAGCTCATGAAGAGAGATTACAGACTGAATACGACAGCTAAGGCTGTGTCAGAAGTGTTGGGTAGGAAAGACAAGTGTTCTGATCTTGGAAGTACACACTCACATGTAATCTCAGCCAACATCCCCTCAAAGAATTGGCTCACAGACACTTCCCACTCCTGTGACAGGGCTTATAAAAGGCCATTCAATGTAATAGTATCATGACACTAACGACCAAATATTCATTTAACAGGGAATGTCAGTATCTACTCACTAGGGATTGGCCATGTAAATGTGATACACATACAAGAGAATTCTATTAAAACCATAGGCTTTGGAAAGGGGCTATAGTACGCAGGCTGAGGTAGAGGAGGGGTAACTGAAGGGGGTGTCTCCATCTATGAGGAAGCCAATACCCACACTGAATGAAGACATTCCAGTGATCCTGCTTTGGGTTCACCCACAACCTAAGTAAGCTCAATAAACTCAATCGTTCTCCAGGGTAATTGTGGTAGAACCAAACTCTGGTTAGTCACTGAGACCTTAGATGGAAAAATCAGATATTGTTCACACTCCACCAGGGAAGAGATTTCAGCAAAATATATTATCATCTTCATGAAAGACAAATACGTGAACTCACTTTTTGCTAGCTTGGCAATAGAAAAATCTCAGAGAGATTACAAAGAAAACTACAACTTCTGAGAAGAGATTTGATGACTGGAGTAACTGAGTAAGGTTCAGAGTTTAACTAAATATCTTCTCAGAACTTTTCAATTATTAAATATTCAACATATGCCCATGCCCAGTGTCACTGTATAGTTCTGGCTGACCTAGAACTCACTACATAGTAGATATACTACAGTATACCAGGTTGGCCTCAAATTCATAGAAATTCGCCTTCCTGACTTGTCTTCTGAATGGCTGTGATTAAAAGCATGCACCACCATGACCAGCTGCTGTATCAGACTTTTTTTTTTCCTAAGACAGGGTCTCACTGTGTAGCTCTGGCTGTAATCACTCTGTAGATCAGGCTTGCCTTGAACTCACAGAGATCTACCTGCCTCTGGCTTCAAAATGCTGGGATTAAAACTATATGCCACTATGCTCGGTTATTGTATCAATTATATTTTAAATGAATAAAAGTTAAAAATCAAAAGAAAGTTGAAAATCACTGGTGTGATATACTTTTGTGTAAATGTACAATTCAATCTTAGAGCATATTCTAATATTCAATTTTAATTTTACTTGTGGTCTTTTTTCAGTGTTTGGTTTGTTTGTTTGTTTGTTTGTTTATTATGTATACACTATTCTGCCTGCATATACACCTACAGACCAGAAGAGGACACCAGATCTCATTATAGAGGGCTATGAGCAACCACGTGATCGCTGGGAATTGAACTCAGGACCTCTGGAAGAACAGCCAGTGCTCTCAACTGCTGAGCCATCTCTCCAGCCCATTTGTAATATTTTTTATTTAACTGAAATAATAATTTTTAGGGTACAGTTTGATAACTTGCTATATGCTAAACTGTTATTTTGAAGTTCAAATAATCCAAAATCTAGACTCTGCCAATATCCTTAAAATAGCAGATAAAAATAAACCTACTTGGGTACCATTTTAGAGTTCCAAGTTTTGTCCTTTCTAAGTAACCACAGGCGTGTTTTTATTTGAAAGAAGTATGGCTTCCAGAGTTTACTTTTACTAAGAGGAAGTTCAAAGTTGAGGAATAAGCAGGAGAGATGTCTGAGCAGATAGCAGTAGATGAGAGCCCAATTCGGTTCACAGGACAGATGTGTTGAGGTTTGGTCTTGCTATGTACTGTAAGTATGGGGAAGGGGTGTTGGGGGAAAGACCTGGAGTCCATACACACACAGAACCAAGTGATGCTATGTGACCTCAAGTTATTCCTGACTGGTAAATAAAGATGCCAACAACCAATAGCTGGGCAGAAGAGACATAGATGTGGTTTAGGATTCCTGGGCTTTGGGAGGTTGGACAGACCATGACAGGGAGAAGAAGGTGAAGGAGGAGGAGGAAGATGCCATGGGTTAGGAGTCAATAGAACATGGCCCTAAGGGCTGGCCAATTGGAGTTAAGAGCAGCCCAGATGAAACACTGTAAGTAATAACTTGGGGTTATTGATAGTAAAGTAGATTCTAATAGCATGGAGGATAGATATCTGTCCAGATCTTGTGCTGTTTAAGGCTTATTGTAAATATAAAGGTTTTGTATGTGTCTTTTATCCAGAAACTGAATGTTCAAAGGTGATGATGTATAAACCCTGCGTCGGGATTAAAAACTTCAACAACACAGATGCTGGGCAGTGCACAACTTCTGTAGTAACTACAGCTCCTGAGTATAATGCACCTTCCAAGAGCATGCATACACACATACACACACACACACACACGAACATGAACATGAACATGAACATGTACCTATAACTAAAATATACATATATGTATGTAACAACTAATGAAAAAAGGCCACGAATTTGAAAAAGGGCAAAAAGGAGTGGGAGGATTTGCAGGGAGAAGGAAGAGAGAAATGGTGTGCTTATATGATAATCTCAAAAAAGAAATACTTTTTAAAATTATTTTTTAATCTATGAAAAGAACAGGTGACCAGCAAATTACTGCTGGTTTTGCTTCTAATTTGCTTCTAATTATGCAGAAGGCTTTACATTTTCATCTGTAGGTATGAAGCCAGATGTGATTTGCTGAGTATGCCTCAACCTTAACTCATGCCTCCTTTGCTAAGTATGGTAACTTTGAAAGTTGAACACTACATGAAGTTTTTAAAAAATTAATATCAAATTCAAAATTGCAAGATGCTTTCATTTTCAAAATTATGCAGTTTTCTCTCTTCACAATACCCAGAAGGTTCAAA
The DNA here is from genome assembly GCF_000001635.26 of Mus musculus. Lineage (NCBI taxonomy): Eukaryota > Metazoa > Chordata > Mammalia > Rodentia > Muridae > Mus > Mus musculus. The sequence continues at coordinate 148,794,932 of NC_000072.6, forward strand.
CTACATGAAGTTTAAAAAAGAATTAATATCAAATTCAAAAATGCTTTCATTTTCAAAATTATGCAATTTTCTCTCTTCACAATACCCATACTTGGGAAAACTGGATTCAATGATTTCTAAGGTATTGTGAAATTAAAAATAAAGGTGAAAGTAGTATTTGCTTAAGTATAGCTACTCTAAGTCACTTTGGTCTAACTCACTGGTTACTGAAGACCAGAGTTTCAACATGAAAACACAAAAATAAAATATTGAATATGAAAATTAAAGATTCACTTAAAGGTCTTAGGTACAGGAAGGCCCGGCAGAGTAACACTGCACTACTTCAGCAAGCCCCCTGGGTGCCTGACAAACACAGGATGAATCTGCAGTCACATGGCTAACAGCAGTGTAACTGGCACCTGCTTCCCAAACCCTCACTTAACTGAGCAAATCTGTCACTTCTAAACATAGCAGTCTGTGCTCACAGACACAATGAACACATGGCTAATTTTCTTTAAGGAAAGGCCATGTTCCAGTTGGGAAGGAGAACTCTGGGTTTTCATCGGGAAAGCTGACATATGACAAGAATGGCCCAATGCAAATCTAGCCTGACCATTTGTGACCAGGTACAATAGCCTTCAGCCTCCTGACCCTCACTTCTGCCTTTGCAAAGAGACTCTCCTACCTATTAACATCCTTGAACCAGCTAAGTACTGAATACAGCATCTAAACTCTTGTCCCTGGGCCTCAGCAGTGACTACTGGCCAGAGTTTACTCCTGGCCTTACCTCTTAGTAAGAGGAAGGCCAGGAGGATCACCTCATCAAAGCCAGCCTTGGTTACAGAGCAAGTCTGGGGCCAACCTGAGTGGCTGAAGACCTTGTCTCAAAAAATTAATTCTATTTTACCTTAGTGTTCCTCTGAGAGTTGGATGTCTTCAAGTTTTTGCTTACTCCTCTCCAGTCTTACTGCACCTCTTACAACTATGTTCCTTTACTAATACTGGCCACTGTAACTGAAAGCTCCATCCTTCTCCACTAAGATTAGACTGTGGGTCCTAGAAGTCAAGACCCTTGTTCTATTCAAACAGCAATTCACAGAAACCTAGCCTGGCACACAGTAGATATGATGATCTGAACTCAGATTAGTGCAAAGGCTAATACTGTTGACTTTCAATAAATGTGCAATTTCCTAGCTCAACTATCTTAATACATTACTTTAAAATTTGAAAGCAACTTATTTGCTTGTGTGTTTAGAAAAAGGCTTTCACTACCTAGCCCAGGCTGGTCATAGACTTGTAGTCTTCCTGCATAAACGCTGAAGCTAGGACAATTTTTAAAACTTACCAATATAATGAAAAATAAATCTTTAATACCAAGACTGGGATGGTGAGACGGGTCAGCAGGTAGGATCACTGCTCATAGTGCTGGAGAAATAGTTCAGTGGTTAAGAGTGCTTGCAGCTTTTTCAGAGGACCTGGGTTCATATCCCAGCACCCATGTTAGGCAGCCCACAACTGCCTATAACTCTAGTTCCAGGAGATCTGATGTCCTCTTCTGAGGAAGCCCATACGTATATGCACACACGTTTGATATACACACACAAATACGTAAATGTGGCATGTACACACACATACAAATAATAAATTAAAAAGATAAGAACTCATAACCATTGCTCACATAAATTTCAGTTAATATAACCATTCTAATAAAACACAAGGTGCCCACCCACCTCTGGATGATCTTCCACAACTGTTAAGATAGTGTCGATGGTGTGTAAAATCCCCATGGCCATGACAGTTTTGTCTTCAATTTCTTCATACTCATCACTCTGAAGAACTTTACCAAATATCTCAGCCTGTGAACATTACATACATACATACATGTAATAATATTATATACATTATATATACATTATATTTGCTACCATGCCAAAGGAGCAGGCACTGCACACCCAAATGCTACCATTTCTCAGACACTAAGTTCTGCACTTTGTTGATCGAATCACCTTTTTTCTTGCAATGAAGGATGCTGGCATGCTTTAAGTATAACTACCCTTTTGTATCCATTGTAGTCACACACATGAAACACTTATTAAGTAACTTAACCAATAGCTAATATTTATTTAACTGTTAGTTATCTTTAGGCAAATAAAACTGAAATCTAGAAACACTGAAAACAAGTGTTTCTAAAAAGAAAAATGTGACAGAATATTTAAAAAATGAAAGCAAAGATCACTCAGAAAATTATAAAAAACAAAAACAAAAACCTAGACACAGACAAAAATAGAAGAAAGGGTATACGGACAGGATTCAGTTCCAGTCTGATATCTACATCAGGAAGTACAAAAGAAGGTGGGAAACATTTAAAAAAAAAAAGAAAAGAAAAGAAAATACCGAAGAGGCAACAACATCAATAAACTATTCTCCTGGGCTGGCAAGATGGCTCTGTGGTAAAAGCACTTGCCACATAAGTTTGGCAACAGGAGTTCAATCCCCAGAACACACATAAGTTTGGAAGAAGAAAACTAACCCCACAGAGTTGTTCGTGTTCTCTCTCTCTCCCCTCTCTCTCTCTCTCTCTCTCTCTCTCTCATACACACACACACACACACACACACACACACACACACGCACGCACGCACGCACACACACACACACACACACACACACACACACGCACGCACACGCCCTATGTATAGAAGGAAAATGAGATTCCAATTCCAAGTGCTCATGTTAAGAGTGTCATTATGGCCAGGCGTGGTGGCGCACGCCTTTAGTCCTAGCACTAGGGAGGCAGAGGCAGGTGGATTTCTGAGTTCGAGGCCAGCCTGGTCTACAAAGTGAGTTCCAGGACAGCCAGGGCTATACAGAGAAACCCTGCCTCGAAAAAAAAAAAAAAAAAAAAAGAGTGTCATTATGGCATTTCAGGATATTACAGATCAAAGGAACTATCCTGAATGGGGTTAATTTAAGGCTAATCAGTCCAGCCTTAGGAATATCTGAATGATCAAATACTGTCATATTAATATTTTGTTTACAAATAAAACTCAACTCCAAATTCTGGAGTTTAATCTATTGGGAGGGGAGGTTGTTGGTTGTTTAAACTCCTGGGAGCTTTTTTTTTTTTTAATGTGTATATGTTTTGCCTCCAAATATGTCTGTGCACCCCACACATGGCTGATGCTCATGGGGGTCAGAAGGTACCAGAGCCCCTGGAACTGGAATTACAGACAGCTGTGAGCTGCCAAGTAGGTTCTAGGAATTGAACCCTAATCCTCTGGAAGAGTAGCAAGAGCTCTTAACCACTGTACTATTATCTCCCGCCCTCATTAAGGGCTCTTTACCAAACTAATGTACACTTAGCTCATTCTTACTGCTGCTATGTGGCTATTTCTTCCTGAAGGGAGTGAAAGGAAGAGGAACACTTATAAGACTTCAGAAGTAAACAAAAATTACAAGGCTCTTAGAAGGGAATTCAGCAAGTTCATAAGATTCACAAGGCTCCTCTCCAAATTATAAAGACAACAAGTGCAGGGGGAGAGTGAATTGCTTCAATATTATGCAGGGAGCTCCAGAGATGAAGCTTTCATGGTCGGTCACCCATGTTGGAATGAGCTTTTCAGTAATGTGGCACCCTTGAGTCAGCCATTCTGTACATAGCAGGTTTCTGTAAGTAATCACATCTCTCCAGCAGAAGCCAGCCATCACTTACCAAGTGCTGGGTTGTGTCGACAGCGATGGAGGCCACGTCCTGACTGTACTCACATATGAGCTTCTGGATGACATTGGTAACATCGTCATTCTCCGTCTCTCTGACGATATGCAGCAGCTCCTGCATGATGAATCTCACGTACGGTTTCATGTGCTCCTTGGCTAATGCAGTCAGATAGATGAAATCAGCAAGAGCTCATCACTCAGACATGGTAACTCCAAGATAAGGCTCTAGATGTTGCTGTGCTGTGGTGAGCAAGCTACAAAGCCATATTAAATAACCTTCTGGAGTCATACAGCATCAGGCTGTGATGTTCTGCCTAAGGAATAATTATCCCAACTCAAAGGCCAACAGTTCTACACCCTATGAGAAACTCTAATTGCACAAATGCTGTGTCATGAGCCTGACTGTGGATCCAGATGACAAGTGTAAAAACCCTTGCCCACAGAGACTATGGTCCACACTGAAGAGAACCATCACTGTCCTGCCCAATCTTTACCTACCCTCCTCAGAAGATCTTTACACCTCATCCAATCTTCCTGCTAAAACAGGACATAGCACATGCTCTCATAAAGCTAAACTTACTTGCAAAGGTTATTTGGATCTTGAATAGAACATCTTTGTGAACAACCCAACAAACTGTGTCACTGCACACTGGAAATATTACCTGCTACTTTCTGGACTAGTAGCACCATGGAACCCTAGAGTTGAATCTTGGTGCTATCCAATCTAACTTCTTAAACTGAGACAGGAGGAAATGAAGGCCTGACAGGTTTAGAACCTTGCCAGCCTTTAAGCTGCAGAGAGAAGCTGGATGCCCTGCCCACTTTCACATGGTCAGTCAGAGAGCAACAAAGCTGGTCCAGGTACCTTACTGCCCAGCTTACTCTACTACCCAGCAATTAGTGTTTCTGACTAAATTTTTCTGGAAACCACAATCCACAGAACTAAAATGGGCAGAATAAATACCTATAAAATTCAGAAGTGGAGCAAGGAATCTAAACTCAGGATCCTCAGGCTTAGAAATCTGCTTCTTTAAAGAAGGAAGTGAGTGAGATTATTTAAGGCTATTTATTTAAAAAGAAAAGATACATGTGGCATCACCTTGTGCCTGGTTGGAGATCAGCGACTGCAGTGCAAGGGCAGCTTCCACCTTGACAGGCATCTCCTCGTCTTCAATCAGGCTCTTCTTGGCTAATTCTACTGCATTTCTGAGGTTGAGCTCATTGTGAAACTTCAAAGAACTAAATGCATGCAGCACCCAGCAGGACTGCAAGGAAAGAAGGGGTACTAACTGGGGTGGCAGTGCTCTGAGGCTGCGTCGGAACAGCCACTGGATGGCATCATTGTGTCAGGGGCAGCCACTGGATGGCATCACTGTGTCAGGGGCAGCCACCAAGATGACCGCTCTGTGAGTGTCAAGGGGCAGTCACTGGCATGACAGCACTCTGTGACAGTGTTCCACATGAAAAGCCTTTCACCAAATCATCACATTCACTTAAAAACTACCCTACAGGTAGAGATCTTAAGATTCATTACAGATATAAGGAAAACTTACTCTAGCTCGAAGATATCCCAGGTTAGACATTAATAATGGAAATACATGATTCTGCAGGAACAGCTCAATTTGGTCCTTGAATAAACTCTTCTGTTAGGAACAGAAATTCAATTTTAGTGTGCCAATGACTATATCATAATTTCTGAAAAGTATGCTTATGATGACTTGTAAAATTGTTTGATATATACTCTGCATCTTTAAAACAAGTCAGAAATCGCATCTTAGATCAATCTTATATTAACTGATGTTTGTAGAAAGAACAAATTATACTAAAATCATTTCAGATCTTTCTTACAGAGCTACAGTTTCACGATGACAAACTTGCAAAAGTAAATTTTCTTTTTGTTAAGAAAGCAGGTGACAGAGTTGGTGAGATGGCTCAGCAAATGAAGATGCCTGCCATCAAACCTGATCACCCGATTTGATCCCTAGTACCCACATGGAGACAGGAGAGAACTGACTCCCAACTCCCACATGCTCTGACCTCCATACCTGTGTTGTAGGACACACACACAAAAAGGGACATACACACACACTTAAAAGTAAGTAAATAAAACATAAAAAAAAAGTTTAAATACCAAAGATTAAGAAATATATTTTTAAAAATAGACAACAAAAGAAAGGATATTTATAGGAAGGTGACTAGAATTAGTCACCAATAATTTTCATTCTTTTATTGGCTTGAGCTTCACAGCTTTATTAACTTAAATTTTGATAATCGAAGCTGGAAAAAATGGCTCAGTTGAAACAAACTGAGAAAATGGCTATCTGCTACACAATGTGAAGACCTGAACTGAGATTTCCAAATGGGCCAGGAGCAATTGTACATCAAACCTAAGCATGTGGGTAGTAGAGCATCAGATAGGTCCCCAAACCTCAATGGCCAGTCAGTCTTGTAACTGGTAAGTTCCAAGCCAATGAGATACCTGTCTAAAAATAATTAAATACCAGCTAAAGAGATAACTCAGCAGTTAAGAGCTCCCGCTGCTCTTCCAGAGGACGTAGGTTCAAGTCCCAGTACCCACATTGCATCTCATAACCTTCTGTAACTTCAGCTTCAGGGAATCTGACACCTTTTTCTGGCTTCCTGAGGCACCAGGCATGCATATGGTATTCAGACACACATGCAGACAAATACCCATACATATAAAGTAAGCGAAATAAAAAAATAAATAAAATGGGGAGCCATAAAGGAAAACACCTGACTCCAAACACATGTATATATACATGAACATACACACACTATCACACATACACTACACAAATACCCTCCACCACATGAAAAAAAGAAACTGATAGTCTTAACCTTCAACAAAATCTCAGCCAGGGAACCAATCACATGCAGGGCTCCATCTTTCTTCCTAGGGTCAAAGTTCGGGTCTGTTAGTATCTGATAACAGAACGCCATCATTTTTGGCAACACCTAAAGAAAGCGAAGAATCCATTTCAATCTGTGTGAATCTCCATCTTGTCACTACCGAGCTAAGTATGAGCATTTTCAAATTTAATTGTCAAAATTAAAACTAGTTTATTGCATTTTTCTCATCAACTATAAGCTCAAGAAGAAGGTATCAAGGATGCTTCAACCTTTTACTTGAACAACCACAAAAACTATTTAAAGTGACAGGTTATAAGTAATAATGATATATATTTTCAAGTATTAGGACATATTAGGATATCAAATCAATATGAACTACTTTTCAGTTTTAAACTACAAAGAACAACTGTATACCTCTTTTCTTTTCTTTGCAGCTGTATACAAGAGGGTCTGGGCCGCTGTGGTAGGAGAAGCATAATCTTCGAAAATATCTAAAATGTCAGAATAAATCTTGGTAAAAACACAACTCTTTATTATACAGATTTTAAACCTGGCCAGTGGTTTACAGACTAAAGTCCCAAGACTTTCGTACATAATTTATGAGTTAGCATGTTTAGTTACCTTGTGCTACTTTTCAAGAGAAAGACAAAAGAAAACCAGTATATCCCAGGATTCTATTTCCCTGAACACAGGAAAAGTGCTTCACTTCTATATTAAAATACAACAAAAACTTACTCAGAGTACCCTATGTGCCAGGCTCTAGGCTCTAGGGACGCAAAGATCAAATATGGAAGCTTACAAGGCAGAGACAGAGACGACCCAAATGTACTACAGCAGGCAGGCTGAGAGCACAGATGTGAAAGGGTTAGGAAACAGTGATTAACACAGAGAAAACCCTCCTGGCCCATTCTCTGTTAAGTGACAAGAATGAAGTGACCAGTAAGTGAGGGGAGAAAGTCATCCATGGGACTCTAAAGACAAAAACTTCAAGCAGAAGAAACAGCAAGGATGAGTTCTAAGGAGTACCAGGCACTTAACAGCACTCAATGGATGATGTATCAAATGCTGAAGCGCTTACATACTACTTAACACCATAAACACTTCCAGTTTCACAACATGCCCTCATGCATGTTTGTATACCCCATTCATGTAAAGGGGTATAGGCCACAAGAAGGTTTCAAATCCCTGGAACTGGAGTTACAGACAGTTGTAAGCTGCCATGTGGGTGCTGGGAATCTAAATCCTCTGGAGAAGCAGTGAGTGCCCCAGGCGGTGAAATTTGTAAATACCCATGACAGCAGAAAGGCTGAGAACAAGCATGAGAGGGTTTTATTTTTACTATTGTATCATAGTGTAAAGATGCCAAAGCTATTAGTTGTTATCTTTAAAAAGAGATACCATTTTACCAAAATAAATAATAAATTAAATAATGTTAGGCCTATCTAAGTTAAGTAAATACACTATACATTACAAAAATCAAACAGGTGCTAGGTTAAGAAGTTGGGCACAGTGGTACACACATATAATCCCAGTGGTGAGGAGACTGTAGCTAGATTTCTGCAAGTTCAAGGCAAGTCTGAGAAAGACAAAAGAGTCTTACTCACAACGTCAAAAGAAAAAAGGACTAAAGATGGAGCTGGAGGGTGTCTGAACGGTTAGGATGAGGGTGGAGAGATGGCTCAGTGGCTAAGAGCATGTTCTGCTCTTCTAGAAGACCCAAGTTCAGTTCCCCAGCACCCACATCAGGCAGCTCACCATCACCTAACTCTAACTGCAGTTCTAAGGAATCGAACACTCTTCTGGATTCCCCTTGGGTACCCACACATACATGGTGCGCGTGTGCGCGCGCACACACACACACACACACACACACACACAGACACACATCTTTTAAAAATAAAATAAAAAATGTTAACTTTTTAACTAAAGAATGCCTTAGGGTTGGAGGTTACCTCAGTGTAGACGACTTACCTAGCATGCATGCTGCATAAAGGCTTAAATTCAATCCCCAGCATACCTTGCCAGGTAGGATAGCAAATACCTATAAATGCAGCACTCAGAAAGCTGAGTCAGGAAGGCTGCCAGGAGTTTGAGACCATCCTACTACATACTGAGTGAAATCCCATTCAAAAAAAAAAAGGAAGAATGAGGAAGAATGTCTTCATTCTTCTGTCGAAGCCAACAAGGAAAGGTGCAGACACAGGAAGAAAGGAAAGCAAGTCCTGCACAGAACTTTTCAAGGCACGATGGAGAAAGAACAATGGAGAAAGGTCAATGTTCCTCCTTCCCTCGTTCCTCCTGGAATCAGAGCATGCTAAGCTCTGTAACTCTGGAGCCCACGATCTAGGCCCAGTCAGGACTCTATGCTGAACTTTGGAACCTAAGACATCTAACTCAAGAAGGGAAACAATTTTCTTACAGTACCTTCAATACATCTATCTCAGTTCAAATCTGGCAATCTTCATTTCAACATTACTGAAGGCAGACTAGTGCCAATTAAGACCAGGAGAAATTAGAAATGAGAACAGAAAAAAAGAACAGAAAACAAAGCAAATGAATATGGTAACATTGTCACTCTCTCGCATATCTCCGATACACAATAACATCTGCAACCGGGTTTTACCCAGACAAAGGGGGAGTTGTCACCAGCAACCTACTCAGCACAACAGCTTCTAGAAAGATCCAAGCCCAATAGATTCCCAAAGGAACTGGGTCACATACAGTGAGGCCAATGAGGGAAATCCTATTCCCTGATGGAATATGAAGTTCAAAGGAGTGGGAGGGTGGGGATGCACCAAGCTGAGTTGCTTCCCAAATGTGCAGGAACCAAAATTCTCCCAGAATATGCGTGCAATGTGGTAACACAGAGGAGAAGGTGGTCTCACCATTTCAGACTCACAGCCTGTGTAGCCAACCACTCTGCAAAGACCTTAGCTCTGATGAAAGAGATGAATAAAGCTACTTTCATCTCCCTCACCCAGAGGCACCAAGCTCCTTGGCGCAAAATGACATCAACTTTTCAGAATTTCATAGCTCATCAAGAAGAGCAGAACTGCTTCGAAATATAAGTTTAGTTGTATTTACATATGCAGGACATGCTGAGGGAAAACTTGTCTCAATTACCAAATTTCATCCTTATGTATTCATACGGATCTTCTTGCCACAGCTCTTCATCCTCGTCTTTATAACACATCACAGAAAAAATCACATCTTCAGAGATATTCTACGACAAGAAACAAACAAGACAATTGGGTACTGGCTAGTCCAACAAGACTCATAACATTAGTTTTCCAGCTACAGAAATCCTTCTCAGCCTGCATTCACAGACATAGGGCCCAACAGCTGAAGACTCAGAAAGACTGAACACTTGGAAACTGGAGGCTAGAAGCAGAAAAGACCAGTTAAACGATGCTCCTTGAAATAAGGACAAGAACAGCAGAACTTTACTAACAAACCAACAGCAAACACTCCATGATTTCTAGTGGAAGGAAAATGCCACCAGGGTCACATTTACTGTGACATTTCTCATTGTGAAAATGTTTCATGTGTCCACATTAGTCTTAAGTATCAACACATCAACAGCATTGTGTGTTTTCTGCTTCCATTTCCAAAACACTAGTACTCTACTCCACAGCTGTGTTTCAGGGAAGGTTCCTAAGCAGCCCAGGAACAGAAGTCCAAGATCACTGGGCAGTAGTGGCGCACGCCTTTAATCCCGGCACTTGGGAGGCAGAGGCAGGCGAATTTCTGAGTTGAGACCAGCCTGGTCTACAAAGTGAGTTCCAAGGCCATCCGCCACTTCATAGGAAGTTTAATATCACTCTGGGCTACTGTCTCAAAAGACAAAAAGAACTCTAAGCATGGCATGGTGGTACATGAATTAATCCCAGCACTCAGGAGGCAGAGGCAGGTGTATCTCTGTGAGTTCAAAGCCAGCCTAGTTTATATAGTGAATTCCAGGACAGCCAGGGCTACACAGAGAGACCTTGTCTCAAAAGAAAAAAAAATTTACACCAAGAACTCAGAGTTTATTGGAAGTAGAGATTCACTTTTTGATGTCTTCAAATTACCCAATTATTTATTTGCAAATAAAATGAATATACTATTGATCCATCATTTACCATTTTGGTTTCTTCAATTATTACAAATAATGATGTTAAATTCTATTTTTTCTAGAAAATAATTGTTAATAAAAACAGGGTTAGACATTAATAAAAGTTTTTAAAATTTAATAAAAATTAAAAATAAAATAAAAATAATAAAGCTGTTTTTAACAAAACAAGACTTCAACCTCTGCTAAAGAATTGAATCCAAGAAAGGAAGGAAGTTAAGAAGGAAGATAGGCTGGCCTTTTGAAACATAGCCACAAGAGAAAAATCATTTATCAGACATCATCTTCTGCAAAATACCACTCCCTTTGTAAAGCCCTACTGGCAGATTTCAAAATGTTTTCAGACAAGGGTCAAGGAAGCATTATGATGTGCCTAACAGAACAGAAACTAAGGCTAAATAAATGACTGAAGGAACCTATGCCAAGCCTCCCAACTCACAAACCTCAAATGCTCCAACTTTGCAAGCCCTTTATAATGTAAGGCTGTACTTGTAAGAAATTATTGCTACTGGAAACAAAGATGAAATATAAAACATAAGACTAAACAATACCGCTGGTGAGGTGGCTCAGTGGGTAAGAGCACTAACCGTTCTTCTGAAGGTCCCGGGTTCAAATCCCGGCAAGTACATAGTGGCTCACAAGTACACTGACAGCTACAGTGTACTTATGTATAATAATAAATAAATCTTTAAAAAAAAAAAGACTAAACAATACCTACCTGATCTAGAAAAACTAACAACCAACAAAGGTTTAGAGAGCCACCACCAACACTAACCTGTATATGTGGCTTCATCTGCTTCCAAGTCACAGCATGGACAACCCCTTGGTTTAGATAGTTGAAAGCTTGCTGAAGAACACGGGGGGCTATATACTCTTTCTGTCTGTATTGGTCTAAAATTTTTAGTAGTACCTACAGGAAAACGGGTGGGGGTTGAGAGGGAGGAACACAGAACAATTACTAGGTTAGAAAGGAAACAGTGTTTACTCTATGACATAAAATACTATAGAGACACCAGGCTATGCAAGCGGATTTAGGGAAGATAATGTGAGAATCCTCATGCAGGCATTTTACTTTTTAGATAGGTCTGTGTATTACAGTGAGCTCAGAGATAGCTCACTGAATTTTAAGCATTTTTTTTCTTCTAACATATATGCCACGCAGAACAAGTCTATTTTCTAGTCCATGGCACGTGTGCTGGTTTGAATGAAAATAGCCCCCTATATGATCACAGGGAGCAGCACTATTAGGAGGTGTGGCCTTGTTAGTGCAAGTGTGGCTTTGTTAAAGGAAGTATGTCATGGGAGGGGAGGGAGGCGCTTTGAGATTTTAGCTGCTCAAGCCAAGCCCAGTGTCACTCTCTCTTCCTGCTGCCTGCTGATCCAGATGTAGAGTTCTTAGCCACCTCTCCAGTACTATGTCTGCCCGCATGCTGCCATGCTTCCCACCATAAAGATAATGTACTAAACCTTTGAATTGTTTGTTGGGTTTTTGTTTGTTTTGTTGGGGGGGGGGTTGTTTTGTTCTTTGGTTCTTCAAGACTGGGATTCTCTGTAAAGCCCTCACTGTTCTGGAACTGACTCTGTGGACCAAGCTGGCCTCCTGAGTGCTGGGATTAAAAACATGTGTCACCATTGCCCAGCCACACCTCTGAATTGCAAGACAGCCCTATTATAAATGTTTTCCTTTATAGGGGGTTGCCATAGCCATAGTATCTCTTCACAGCAATAAGACTCTTCAATTTTCAATACAATTACAGATTTTACTGAGTAAACATTTCAATACAAATTACACATCAGCCCATGTTCATATAGCACCAAAGCTTAGACCTTAATCAGAATATAAACATTATTCTAAAAAATAGCACTGGTTTATCCAATTATTCTTTCAAGTAATTGATTTAGATCCCTAACTAATCTATCTACACACAAAATAAATTCCAGATAGGTAAATACTTTAACAAGTTAAAAAAAAAAAATCTAGGGCTGGAGAGATGGCTCATCAGTTGAGAGCACTGACTGCTCTTCCAGAGGTCCTGAGTTCAAATCCCAGCAACCACACGGTGGCTCACAACCATCTGTAATGAGATCTGATGCCCTCTTCTGGTGTGTCTGAAGACAGCTACAGTGTACTTACATATAATAAATAAATCTTTAAAAAAAAAATCTAAAGCATTAAGTTCCTAGGAGAAAAATGTGGGATATTTATATTTTATAATCTCAGGCCACCAACAATCTCTGTAACATAACACAAAGTTGACTTTTCTTATGGGCTGGTTACAATCCTCTTTATAGGAAAGATCCCTGAAGCAGCTGTGACTGGCTCCAAGGCCTTCAGACACAGCACAGGGCTCCTGCCTCCCATTTCCTAGTCCTTATCACTTCATGTGTCAGCTTACAAGTGAGTTGCTAAACCTTTCAAAATATGGACAAAATTTATAAATCAGAATATCAATTTTATACAAGATGCCTAAAATCTAGGTTAGTAAAATGTGTCTGAAGTCCTACTATGACTAGAAACTGCTACAATGGCAGCCAAAAGGGTGATACTGAACAAGACAGTCCTGACACAGCTGGGGCTCCAACAAAGTGGAGAAGATTCAAGACAGCAGCAGAGGTCAATTCCTGGCAAGGAAACTATTTTAAATATCAAGAACATATATATGTCTTAGGTAACATTTCTGGCAAAGACACACGGATATGGCTGTTTGTTTGTTGTTTGAGACAGGATTTCTCCGTGTTGCCTTGGCTGTCCTGGAACTCCCTCTGTAGACCAAGTTGGCCTTGAACTCAGAGAGACCTAACTACTTCTCCCTCTTGAATGTTGGGATTAAAGGCATGTTGTTACCACCACCCAGGCAATTATTTTTTTAATACAAGTAGTATATGCATATGTATATACATGCATGCTTAAATTACACTAGAAAATTCTAAATGGAGTTCAAGTGGCATCAATGTCAAGACACTTCTTGGAGTTTAATAGCAGCAGAAAAGAGCCAAAGACTCTGCTCTGAATAGCTGAACAGATAATTTTACTTATGATTTACTAATTTCCCCCAATAGAGTATCTCATGAGCAAAATATCAAAGTACATCTCAGAAACCATTTCACCTTAAGTCACCTTTGAAGTACTTAATTTCACATTACTGAGAGATTTGTGAAAAATCTATAAACACCTTCTGTATCGTTGAAGCTCTGGCTTATGTCTAATTAAGCAGAGTTGGCTTTCCTACAAGGGTCCTGACACAGCTAATTACTAATTATTAACTCCCATTTTTTTAAAAAAAATAGCAAACATATCATGATTCAGTTGGCAATATGTGATGATCCAATGATCAGAGTCCACTTGTCCTTTGCAAGTTTTGAAGTTTTTAAATGTTAACATCAGCAGCTTCTCACAAGTTCCACGGTTTCTTAAGTGGAATAAATTCTCCAACTTCCTTGAACATGTGCATGTTTTTACCCGAGAGTCTTCATTAATACCTAAGCTTGACTATTTTTTTTTAACTTTTTACATTGTAAAAGTTAAACCATCGCCCCCAACAATGCATGATGTGAAATTCACAATGTACCCCAACCCCACTCATCTTCCTATCTCTTCATATCTGTCCTCCACCCTTGTATCCTCCCCACCAAAACGAAACAAAAAGAAAACAAAAACAAAAAACAAAATCTCACCTGGAACTACAGTGTGTGTCACAGTGTGCTACACAGTATACTCTTTGGTCTACACATCTTTACTTGCAAATATTCATTGCAGTGAGTCACTGGTCTGGTTCAAGGCCTCTAGTTTCTACTACACTCTCAATATTAGATCCTCACTGGACTCTTCTCAGCTATCCCTCTGTCATGGAGATCCTGCAGCTTTGATCTGCGGGTTCAGCCCCTTCACATACTCCAGGGGACCATAGATGGGGTATATGCTGGGTTGACTACACTTGAAACAGCTTTATTCAGAGGGTATAAATCTTCGAATAAAATAAGGCAAAGCTCGAAGAAATAAGAGACATAAGAAGACAGAGAGCCTAAAATTGGCAAGGTCTACATCATCATCTGAGGCTTCTAAGTCTAGGAGCCAAGAGAGGCAGTTCTAGTGGAAGCCGATGGAGAATACAAGGTTCTCAAGCTAGTTGTCCTACAGCAGATTCTCACGGCTGCCATTTCATCTTCTTTTAAGTGTGCAACGAATTACCATGTTAGCATCTACTTTAAAACAGGCAGGGATACACTCAGTAATAACCATTCTTCTATCTTAAAAGCATGAGTTTATTACCTGTTGAATTCCCACTGCATAGGTTTTCAAAAAAAATTCAGAAAATTCGAAGTATTCTTTTGTGACATTTCCTGGGCTTCCATACCTTAAAATTCAAAGAGGAAACATCTAAGTACTGTGACATTTAAAAGCAAAGCACACTTGCTATTTTAAATGCAGATACTGAGAGATATATTCTACTGGGCCATAAAGCTAACACTTTCTCTTTTCCCACAAGATACAATAGGAATCAGGAGAAACAGACTCTAGAGCACAGCTAGCATTTTGGAAGGAAACTTCTAACTTCTAAACCAATAACTCCTAGAAGGCATAAAAATGTTATACCTGACATGTTTTCCAGTAAGTGTCCATGTGCACCTTCTTGCCCAATTTCTAGATATGTCTAATGAAAAAAATGACAAGTTGCACAGAGTAGAATAGAGCTAAAGGCTGTACATCTTTGTTATGATCTCTGGGGCAGTAGGTACAAGCCTGCTTTAAACAGCTGGTCAAACTGTGCCTTCTGTGGGTTTTGTGCTTTGGTTTTTTGATTGTATGAGCATCTCCTTTAGCTCAGGTTGGCCTCCAACTCATTAAGTAGCTGAGAATGACTTTAAACTCCTGACCCTCCTCCCTCCACTTCCCCGAGGCTTAGAAGCACGTACCACTATGCAAAGCTACTCTCTGTGGTTTTAAAGACAAAAGAAAAAATGATATTGTGTATGACATCAGGGACACACTCAACTCTAGTAAACCTAATGCCACGATGCCAACTGTGACACCATTGCTATAGTTAAGCAGGGCAATACCGTTCAAAGAGACGAGCGACAATGTGCAGAGCCCACTTCTTACACTTCCACCACACCAGCTCTGGCCGGTCATCCTCATCAATCTGAAGAGTCTCCTAAGAGGAGAAAAACATCCAAGTCAGATTTTTGCCTGATTAAGTCATAGCTGGGCAAACTAAGACTTACTTTACTTACTTTACGGGTAGCTAGTTAAGAATTAAATAAGTTAAGCCTATCTTTCTTGGCCAGTGTTGGTGTTCACACTGATCTCCAAGAGAAGCAAGTAGGCAGAAACCAGACACAAGCACCAAGTCACCTGATAGATTCTGAGAGGATGAGAGGTTCTGAGTTTGGATGTGGGCAACAGTAACAAAGATAGGGACAAAGGGCATGCTTAGGATATGTGAGAGACCCTGAGTTCAACCTCTGCACTTAAATATGTAAGAAAGAGATATGGACACAAAAGGAATGGAGAACATTTTCAAGACAATTCAAGTTCTTAAAATACAAACGTTAACTTGACAAGCAGCCACTGCAGATCACAGTGGAATACTTTCACCTGGAAAAAAGGTGACTTAGAACCCTGCCTGTGAGCAGCTGCAGCACGCTCAGCCAGTGTGCATTAAAGTACATGCCTGAAGCTCTGTTTCTGCTTATAAGGTTCACTGGAAGGCCAACACTTTCAGGAAGCAATGACTCAGCCACTGAGTTCCACCCCAGCCAAGTACTGAACTACATTCTTAGAGTTAACAGCTTAAATATTAAAACTACCCAAATATCAAGCAATGAAACACTCAGTTAAAATGACAATATGCAAACAGTGAAGGGCCTGCATGATGGCTCAGTAGGTAAAGGTGCCTATACTGCACTCGATGACCTGACTTTGGTCCCCAAGATCCACATGGTTGAAAGAAAGGACCACAAATGTCCTCTGACCTCTACACATATACCATGGTGTGCTTCCATACACACATACCACCTACCTATACAAACATCCACTAACGAAAATTTTAAGTGTAAAATAAAAATTTTAAAGAATAGTTATAGCCAGAAAAATATTAATAACATTTATTTTTCATTTTTGGTGAAAAACAAATAAAAAAGTACATGTACTATTTTTATAAGTAAAATTCTAAATATGCGTGCAGGAAAAAAGACTAGAGGGATATGTAGCAAGGTTTAAAATGTTTTAACCAGTATAAATAAGGTTAAACATAGTTACTGTTTTAATATTCTTGCTGATCTGATGTTCTAAAAATGAACATTATAATTATATATTTACAGTATTTTATAAGTTAATGAGAGAAGGTTTCTGGTTTTGTTTTTGTGTTGTTTTTGTTTAACTGCAGACCATACAGTGAATCAGCATTAAGTATCCCATCAATACATTTGCAGGCTTTCCTCCAGAGTTCTGACTTACCGGAGGGACCGTCCTATCAATGATGGTCCGAAAGATCTCCATCCACGTTGTCATGGTCTGGTGATTCACCAGCTGAAGAGGCAGTGCATACTAGAAAACAGAGTAGCAGTAGACAGTGATCCCTCCTGCCCATAAAACCCAGCATTTTATATCTTCGGGGATAAATCTGAGCAAGATACTAACACTAACTCCTGATTTAATCTAAAATTTAACCTTAAAACATCCATCATCAAATATGTATTTTTAGCACGTAAGAGGCAACAAGATCTCATATATCACAGGTTACCCTAAAACTCACCCAACAGGATGACTCTGGACCCCTGGTCTTCCTGACCCCAGGTCCTCAATACTGAAATTACAGGTGTGTGCCTCCATACCTAGCTCTATGTAGCACAGGAGATTGAACCCAGGGTTTCGGGTATCAAGGAAAGAACCTGAATTACTTTCCCAGCCCTCTTGTTTGTTTGTCTGGTTGGCTTGCTGGCTGGTTGATTGGTTGGCTGTTTGGTTGGCTGGATTTGTTTTGTATTGCAGGATATTTCTAGGTGTGTGCTCAGCCCTTAGCACAGACCTTTATTCCTTTGACTGGAATACAGACACATCCTTAGTACACAACTTTAATCCCTGACAGTGAAGGTAAAGTTAACTGATAGAAGGAAGCACCCATGTATGAAAGTGGTGTCTAATTGAGAGGCAGACAAAGTGACGAATCAAGAGAAAAATATGACAGAATAAGATATGCCCAACTCTCTAGAGAAGAGAGAGGAAAGAGAAGCTACTTAAGAGAGAGCAGCAAAAAGAGAGAGGAGGCAGTTTTGCCAGGAGAGTTATAGAAAGATGAGCTGTGGATAAAGAACAAGCTAGACACATGTGAAGACAGAACAAGGCAGAGAATGAGAAGGAGCCAGAAGATTAGAACATACTGCCATACTATGAGGCCAAGCAGAGCAATTCAGTCAGAAACTGAGAGAAGCAAGACTGAATTAGTCAGCTTGGAGAGGAGTTTGAGCCAGAACAGCTGAGTTAAACCAGCCAACAGAGTTCAGAGAGAACTAGAAAGGGTGAGCTTATTCAGCAGTAAGTCTCGGAGGCTGAAAACATTCTAGACCTGGATAAGATTGTACAGACTAGAATCTTCCAGGACTAGGCCTAGGTTAGCAGACTGGAGCAATAAGCCTCAGAGATGACAATTACTACACACAAATAAAAGTTACATTTACATTTTGAAACAAAATCTCTTGTAGCCCAAGCTAGCTTCAAATATGCTATGGAGCCAAAAATAGCCTTGAAATCTTAAATCTTCCCATCTCTGCTCCAAAAATACTAGAATTATAAACATTTACAACCCATACCTGTTTTTGAAATATAAATCTTTTAAATTTAGAAATATACATGTCATTGGCTGTTTCTCTGGTCTACCATTAAAAAAGAAAGATTTTACATCAATAAGATCTCTTTTATTTCACATACATTTTGGGCTATTTTTACAACTTGCCTCTTCATGTATCAAACTTTTAATTATAAGCACTTTGATGAAAATCTTCACCTCACTAAATGCACACGAAGCTCTTTTTCAATCCCCATTTTCTACTTTGCAGTCCAATCCCTATAATGACTTCTGTTCAGGCTTCTATCTCCCCTGCTGTGCCGTGAGCTGCAGGGAGCTGCCTCCACACCCACTGCTCTACTGTCCCCTAGCAAGGTACTGGTGACATCCCTGCCACTTCACAAGGCTCTCACTCCAGCTGGGAGAATGTGGATGCAGGGGCGGGGATAGCAAATAGTGAAGGAGGGGTGGCTAGGAGTATGCTATTTCACACCTACAAACTGGACATGATGAGTTGCATACATAACCATCACCCAGGAGTCAGGTAGGAGGCAAAGGCAGGAAGACTGACATGAGTTTGAGGAGTGGGATTCTGTCTCAAAAAAAAAAAAAAAAAAAAAAAAGGCTGAGAAAGGTCAAAAAAAAAAAGTCACACCTTATTCTAAGTGCCACATGGGAGGGAGGCATTTGGACTTAAACTCAGGTCCATAGGAGGAGGAGCAGGCAGGGGGTTAGGCACAAGTAGTGACTCCTGTAGTATGTGTGAAAGCCTCTACACAGAGAATTGCTACTTAAGACAAAGTCAACCTCATTGAATCAGACATTGGACAGCAGTTCCTCTGGGCTGTCTGTATCACAGCCAGTTGACTCTAATTCTGACATCATGATCATGATGGCAGCTTCACTTCTTAAATCAGGTTTGTTTTTTTTTTTTGTTTTTTTTTTTTAATTTTGCCTCATCAGAGAAGTACATTACCATACTAATATATAACAGATTACCAAAAACAGTTAAAAGCCAGCACTTGGGAGGCAGAAGCAGGCGGATTTCTGAGTTCGAAGCCAGCCTGGTCTACAAAGTGAGTTCCAGGACAGCCAGGGCTATACAGAGAAACCCTGTCTCGAAAAACCAAAAAAGAAAAAAAAAAAAAAAAAAAAACAGTTAAAAGATATTAGAATGTCTCATCTTCTGTTTTTGTCTGTTTTTTTGTGTTTGAGAGATTTTTCTTCCTGTGTCAGTTAGCCAAGTATAAAGAATCCACAGAAAATTCATGTCACCAGCCTTCATGTTACCAATCAGTGCTTGGCTCTGTTTTCCCAGCAAGAAAGGCTAGTCCAGCCCCAAATACACAGGCTATTATTGTTGTTGGTATGATGCCCCAGTGTAAAGGAGGCTTGCTAAGGGAGATCTCTAACACTAACTCAAGAAGAGAGACCATGCAGCTTTCTTCCCCAAAAGTTCAGAAAATGTGGAAGAATATATTTCTCTGATAGCCTACTTTCTTTTCTCTTGTGAGATCTGCTTCCTTCCATTTATCCTGAAAAAAAAAAAAAAAAAAATCTGCCTTCAGCTGCCTTTATTAAAAGCGTATAAAGCCAGGCAAGGTGGCTATACCTTAATCCCAGCATTCAGGAGGCAAAGGCAGGCAGATCTCTGTAAGAAGCCAGCCTGATATACATAATGAGGCCTACAACAGCCAGAAGTGAACAGAGAGACCAGTCTCAAAAAGCCATAAATAAACTTATATATATATATATATATTATATCAGGAGAATATAACTCCAGCTGTGTAGTGTAGTGATACTAAAACAGTCCAAAGATGCCCAAGTCAAAATGAAGAACAGATCCCAGCTCTCCTGCCTCCCTGCTCAAATAAACCAAACTCCTATCACAAGGAATTATAAAGAGAGCACAGAACAGAGCTTTAATCCATTCACATTGAGGCTGACCCCAATTCTTCTTCCCAGGCTGAAATCATTTACTCAAGTTTTTTCAAGTATCAATGTTAAATATCCTCAAATTTTAAAGACTTTCCATCCCTATCTTCTAATTATTTTTAAATTACCATAGTAGTAGCCCTTATAGCTTAAGTCAAAGAAAACGTGCGGACGGCATAAAGGCCATGTGCACATAGATAAGCATGGGACAATCCAGGGAAAGTTAAATACAAAGCTGATCTCTCCAAAGGGAAAAGATATTTGGCTGTTTCTCCTGGAATGCTGGGGAAAATGTAGTTTACAACCTGGTGATCTTCGGCTACCTGCTGGGCCAGGCTCTGCCCAGAACCTCCAGAATATTATGTTTGTTTATCCCAGACTTTTTTCCCCTAAAACCTTGCGCTTTACTTCCAGGCCATGAAACTCATTCTTGTGAGACATCATCTGTACAACAGCCTAAGTGATTTCTGTGGTATCTTAGGGCCAGCCATTATGTTTACCTTGATGAAGCCACATGTGTACTTTGTAAGAAGCTTCAATGCAAACATGCTTTAAGCTTTGTCATACTCGTGGGCCTGAATTAATTGCTATCAAATACTCTTTCCAAAATTGTGCTGTACTTACATATGGCTAAAGTAAAATGATCTGGGTAAGACTCCAAAAATTCTTAGCCCAGCACTGGTCACCAAAATCAGACTAACCTGGGTTTCACTCTTACTGCCCCCTGATCGTTTTTCCCTGCCTGCTATAAAGCCTACAAGGACCCTCCTCCACAAGAGCCACTAAATCTGTGTTGGCTTAAATTTGGCTGAAGATGAAAAAAGGCCATCAATGTGATCTCACATTAAGAGGGACTCTATTTTCTTTCTTCTCCTCCTATAACCACAACTAACCAGCAAACAGGGCACCTTGAATCTAAACTCAAGTTTTAGGTCAAGCAACACCTGGAGTTCTTTATAACTTGGAACTTTAGACGAAGAAAGACAGCACACAGACACCAAACTTAACTTTGGATGCCCAGTGATCATGGCTAACAGTACGTTTCTGTGAGCCTGATTCTAAGGTAAAAATATGATTCTAAATAATGACTGATGCTTCTACAGGGTACACACAAACTCAAGGTTCTTCCGAGTTCGTCTTCTGCAGTCGCACCGACCTGAACGAGAGCATAGAATATTTTCAGAATCTGTTTCTGCAGCAACACAGAGTAATGGGAGGCATCCGGAAGCAGCTGCAGGATTTGCTGTTGAATTCTAGGCAGAAATATCTGCATGGCTGCCAGGAGAGGTTCTCTTTCTTCTGCTTTTTTATATCTGCATGAGCAAAGACAGAGAATAAGAAGGTGATGATTTCTCCTTCCCAGTGAGCTGTAAACACTGAGTGAAAAAGACTTGTTAACCATACAAAACAGAAAGTAATGAAACACGGGTTTAAATTTCCTACGAAGCTGTTGCAATGAAGTTGGAAGAAATTCTGAAAGGATAAATTCTCGTTTCAGGCAGCCACAAAATCTTTGTTCAAACGTTGGGACTAGTTTAAGAATCCAACAATGAACAACTGTAATCCTAGTTCTCAGGAGCTAAGACAGAAGGATCATGATTTCAAGGCCAGCCTGAACTTACGAAGCAAAATCTGTCTGAAAATGCCAAGGGCTGGGGATGTGGCTCATGGAAAAGGCCCTGGGTTGGTTTGTTATGCAGCAATGGGAAGGAAGGAAGGAGGAGAGGGGGGAGGGTGAGAAGGGAGGAGGAAGGGAGGGGAGGGGGGAGAGAGGGAAGGGGAGAGAGAGGAAAGAAGGAAGGAAGGGAGGGAGGGAGGGAGGGAGGGAGGGAGAGAGGGTGGGTCAATCCAAGACTAGTAATTTTATATGGAAATTCTTTTAGTATTTAAGTTAACTCTCATCAAACCATAATTCATCCTATGAAATGAAAGTTGATCTGCTAGCTTAGACACACACATCATTCTGCAGGGTAAATAACATGGAAAAATTTTTCTCATATCACCCTTCGCTGAGAGTAAATATACTTTACAAGCCTGGATGTTCTCAGTTCACTTGTATGGTTGCCAATCTAAAATTATTTTCTAAATAGAAAGTCTATACAACTTTCTAAACTATCATCTTAAAGAACAAAAACTACATGGGCTGTGATCTCAGCACTCAGGAGGCTAAGGCAGGAGGATGGCTGTGCGTTCAAGGCCAGCTTGATCTACCAAGTGATACTGTCTCAAAACAAAGAAAAACTACAGGACTGCATATACAAAAGCAGCGCTCATCTTAAAACCCCCAAAAATAACATTAACTGCCATCCAAGTCTTGTACCTCACCAGCAACTTTCATGGAAATGTCCCAAAGAACTTTATACTTCCTACCTTTTCTCATCAGAAAAGTGTCTGATTTCTGTATCTGAGGTATATCTACAGCAACAGCTAAAGAAAGTTCCACCACTCGCTGCCTTGGAACTCAGCAGTGTACACCGGAAAGGCTGACCGCCACTGACCAACTGCAGCAAGTGAACACACTGTTTGTCTCAGCGTTTTCCACAATGAACTGATTTTGCCAAGCTCCACAGCAGACTGCTCTACGAGCCTGAGGCTGCAGGACACTGTCTCTCTTTACTAGTAGAAATGAACTTACTCATATGTCTTCACCAGCTGATATAAGCACAGTAAACTGCCAAGCCAGCTCCCACTGTTTGGTGACTGCAAGTAGTAGTCTATCTTGTCGACCACTGCAGGCCAGTGACCAGGAAAATCGTGTCTAATGATGACTCGGAGACACATTGTTAACTGGACTCTGTGAGGTGGGAAAGAAAATGCGCAAATTCAAGCAGTTAAGAGTATCATCCCCCAAAGAACTACAATATTGATATAATGTTCTCCAACTCCCTTTACGTTTGTTATACACCTACAGTCAGGCACCACTGAGCATGGATAACATTGAGAAATGTGTCATTAGCAAGTTCAAATTTGGGTGAACACCAGAGTGTACCTTTATAACTTAGATGCTCATCCAGTTACATCTAAGGAGATATAATCACATGGGACACCACTGTATACATTGCAAACTTACGTAGCAAAAGACTATACATGTAGCCACCATGTGAGAAAAAGTAATCCTGCTAAAAAACCTTCTCAGTGGCACAATTTACTGAGAATAAACAGAATGGGGGAACCTCTCAAATAAATGAAACCTCCATCTTACCCTAAAGGTATTTTAGTGGGCCCTGCACCTCACTTGGACAGCACAATAGATCTCACCCTGGTGGAGGGAGTGAGGGTGAGCTAGACACGAGGGTATGAGCACAAAAGAGCTGTCCCTGCCACCCATCTGCCATGAGGTGGTGTGGAGGTGATACCCTCTCACCCTCACCATCTGCAGCAGTGAGTAGAGCTGGCCCTGGGGTCATGAGAGCAGGAGATCTGGTCCTGCCCTCACCAGCTGCAGTACTGGGGAGAGTGGGCCCCACACCTTAACTGGGGAGCACAGTCGAGCTGGCTTTTATGGCATGGGTGGAGGTGAGTCATAAGCACCGAAGGCATGAGAGTGGGAGAGCTGACCCTGCCCCTTGCCAGCTGCAGCACTGGGTGAACTAGCTGAGGCATTGCTGGAGAGCTCACCAGTACTGTGGGTGCAGGAGAGCTGGTGGGCTGATCAACTCAGTGATCACTTAGGCCCAGATGCAGGGCCTTGAGTTGGTCCACCCCAACATCTACCTCAGCTATGAGCTGCAGAAGCATGTGAACGGAAACCCAAAGCTGCAGGATCTCCATGACACAGGGCCACAAGAGGAGGAGTCCTGATGAGGATCCAGGATTGATGCTATAGCAGAAGCCAGAGGCCTTGAGCCAGACCAATGACTCATTGCAATAAACATTTACAAATAATGATGTGTAAACAGAAGGGCCTACTGTGGGACACACTGTGACACATTACAGCTTCTATGAAGAGATTTTTTTTTTATGTTTTGTCTTTTGCTTCATTTTCTTTGTGGGGATGCAAGGGCAGAGGGCGGATATGAAGGGACGAGGATATATGGTGTGAAAATCACAAAGAATCAGTAAAAAGTTAAAAAATAAACTTTAAAAGATTGTCAAAAAATTCAAAGTATACAGCAAATCTACCTCAACTCTGTAAAAATTCTTACTTGTTTTATTTTATATTTGAGTCTTCATATCCAGAAGGAGCAGCATATATAGGGTCCTGGGTTTGATCTACAGCACACAGAGAGAGAAAGAAACAGAGAGAGAGAGAAACAGAGAGAGAGAAAAACAGAGAGAGAGAAAGAAAGGGAGAGAGAGATACAGAGAGAGAAAGACAGAGACAGAGAGACAGACAGAGGCACACAGAGAGAAGGGATAACAACATATAGATTATGTATACACATGCAGATAGATGATACATACATAAATATATACAGAGATATGCCAACACATAGATGATGATAGATAGATGATAGATATGTATATATACGGACAAATATAGATATATAGGCAGACAGATACACATGTGACTACCAAATGGGCAAGCCTAGGGCTGGTGTGTGGTTCATTGGTAGAGTACCTCTCTGTGTATAAAGTATATGTATACATATACACACATCTGTCAACTGGATAAACCTAGCTCTCATCAGTTAAGAAAGAGACAGTATGGTATATTGTACCTGTGAAAATACACACTAATTCTTGTACTGTAAATACAACAAATATGAATTTACAAGGCAATTTCTGAAAAATAGGAAATTGAAGAACCACTACCAAAGAAATAAGTGGGGGGAAAAAGCAACAAAAGAAACAGAAAAAGGAATATGCAAGATGCTATCCCACAGCATTTAGTACAGTCATCACTTCTCAGTGAGATCTCATCTGTAACTAGGATTGAAAAGAAAACAAAGGGGAAGCAAAAATGTTCCTTCTACAAAGTACCACTGTTACTACCAAGTATGTCCTCATGAAATCATTTGATTAGAGAATTAGCCTGCCAAAATTAGAATTCCAAACTGTAATTTCTGCTGAGCTGTTCATTTGTGAGGAACTTTTACGTAGCCTAGACTGGAGATGACCTTAAACTTCTGATGCACCTGCTTCTATGTCCCAAGTATTGGGATTCACACATGTACCACTGCACCCTACTACACTACACCATTGCATGCAGTGCTAGGAACTGAACCCAAGGTCTCATGCATGCTAGGAAAGCAGCCTACCAACTAAGCTACCTCCTCAGTCCCAGGGTTCCAAATGGTAAAAAATAAATAATAAACTAGTGTTCAGTCGGGCATTCAACAACGTAGATCTATAAAAATTGAGGAAAAAAATTAAGCTGCATATTGTATCTTCCTTACGGTACAAAAGGGATTTTCTCTGCAGTACTTGTAAATGAAATTAGACAAGATGAAGCAGTACCTTCAAAGGTCCTTAGTTCATAAGAGGAGCAAAGCCACCGAGAACTCTCATAAAACACAGGGGTTTCCTGTCTACTACTCCAACACAGGCATAAAGCATAGCTAAAAGTTTTCACTTTTTAGGATTTCATCTTGAGATGGGCCTCGTGGTCCCTCATTTCTCAGTTCAAGCCAAGTGCAAGACAGGTAAGGAGAGCTACCCCTGCGTGCTGCTTTAGAACCACCGGGAGATCCAGGAAATCCGGGAAACAAGCATCCTCACAGACGAACAGACAATGGTTTTTGAGAGGTTCCTGGGACACAACTGGCATATGGGGAACCAATGAGAATAAGGATGCTCTTCTTCAGTGAGTACCTGTGCTCTCCCAGCTACAGAAACAACTACGCAATAATTCAACGTCCCCACCATCCATCCCTTGCACTCCCCCTCCATCTGCAAAGGAAATTTCATTACTGGCTCATATGTTGAAGGAAATTTGTTTCTATTCTGAGATTGCGAAATTCGTAACTCCACAGCTATGCTGTCTAATATATAGAACTAAAGACGCATTTTCTGGTCTGGAAACATAGCTTAGTTGATAAAAACTTGCCCAGTATACAAGAGGTCTCTGCTTAAGCTCCAGCTCTACATTTCTTAATCTTAGCAGCATACAGCTGTAATCCCAGCAATTGAGAATGGAGACAGGAGGACTAGAAGTTCAAGGCCATCCTTGGTCACACAGTATACTTGAGACTAGCCTGGGATATATGAGACCTGTCTCAAAAAAATAAAAAATACATAGACACAAACAAAGCTGAAGACTATACCTAATAGTCCCAGCCAAGGCCAAATGCCTCCTCAGATCATGCAGACAGGGTGTGGCCTACCTCACCAAATCTGGAGACCGAATTATCCCTTCCACAATGTTGTCACGGATCTGCTGCCGGTCGTTCTCATGAATATTGAATGGAAATATCACTTCTCCTGGTGGAGGCTCCCTGTCTGGCCAGTATTGTGTCACCATGTTCTTCAGGTAGATGGCAGCTGAGTTTAAGAGAAAAACAGATGTGTTGGACTCAGCCTTACAATTCAGCCTTGTATAGTACAATGCCCACCCAAGATGGAAAAGCTTACAGGTGCAAAAGTTCCCCAACTTGGGAAGGGAAGATGGGAAGAATTCAAGAATTTTATTTGGGAGTCCCACAGGAATAGCCCACCAAGCTGGAGGACATCCTTGAGTGACATAGACATGACCTTGGAATCATGTCCAAGTTTTCAGACTGAGTACAAATACAGTGTCATCAGGAAATTTCCCTTTTCTCAAACGTAACAGTAAACCTGCTGTCTGCTGCTGATCCTGTCCCCCGTCACCCTATACATTCAGGAGTATTTGTGCCCTTATAGCACTGGTAATTTCATTTAATTCTTTGATATATTATTTATAATTCATAAATAGACATCCACTCTCAGATATATTTGGAAAATCTCAAGAAATCTGTATCCCTAGCTATCAAAATCTATAAATCATTGTTTCTACTTTTTCAACATTGGACAAAAAGACATTTGGAAGAAATTAGCTGAATTACTGCTGTGAGGCTGCTTTATTTTGTTTGGTGTATGTTTGTGGTAACCCAACATTGCCTTTGGGTGATAGGATTACAGGAGGCCACCAGGTATGGCTGGATGTCATGCAGGTTCTGGGAATCAGAACATGGATCCTCACTCGTGCAGGTAAAGCATTTCATCCACTGAGCTAGCTCCCCAGTGTAATAAGAGATGTGGCTAGACATGGTGATGCACTGCCTTAACCCCAGCACATGGGGAAGTTGAGACAGAAGACTGCTTCAAGTCTAAAGCCAATCTGAGCTATATAATCAACTCAAAGTTGAGATCTTGTCTCAAAGAGAGAAAAGAGAAAAGAAAGAATATGAAGTTTAACCATTCCAGTTTAATACTTAGTATAAACACATACTCTCAAACGTGTATAAAGACAGACATGTTTCTGAAGAGCGCCCCAGCTTTCTCTTTCCTTTCTGCTCCCAGCAAAGTTTCTTCTACTTCAATTTTACTATGAATTAAACATGGATAATAAAAGCATTTCACCATTGAAAAATATAACATGTTCTGTATTGGTTAAAATGTGACCAAAATTTAACTAAATTATGAACTTGATATCCTATAAGCCCTCTTTCATACATTTTGATGCACCTAGGATTTCAATGTGTTTAAGTAAAAAAAAAAAAAAAAAACCTTAACAGCATGGTAAGCATGCATATATGTGGAAATGTGTATGTGTGTGTTTTAAACCAAGCATCTCATTTACCTCAGTATAATTATTCTATTCTATAATGTGACTGGGTAAGGCTACTCATGCAATAATAGAAAAAGCTAAACATGGTAGTACACACCTATAAGCCTAGAACTTGAAAGGCAGAGACAGAAAGATCAAAGCCCACCCTGACTACATGTAAGGGATAAGGGAAGAAGATATACATCAGGCATATAAATAAGCTTCATATTTAAAACAAAAAGTCTACTTCCTGGTACTAATAAAAAAAAGAAAAAGAAAGGGAAGGAGAGAAGGAAGGAAAGAGAGAAAAAGTTCTGGTCCCCATTCAAACATCCATTCAAAGTCACATTGGTGGTGTCCCACACCTTTAATCCCAGCCCTGGGGAGGCAGAGGTAGGCAGAATTCTGTAAGTTTGAGGCCAGGCTATGACACAGAGAAACCCTGTCTCTGAAAAAAAAAAGAAAAAAGTCCAAGCAATACACTACATCTGTGAGTTGACACAAATGCCACTAGAACTCAGATCTATAAATCTGTGGTCTTAATCTAAGTGACCTATGGTAATGCTATTGGGATCATAACAAATTAGAGAGAAAAATTATTAAAAGTAGAAAAGCAAAATGGAAAACAGCAATGTTAGAAAGGCAAGGAACTGATGGATAGATGAAAGCAGAGAATAAAATAACCAAAAAACAAAACAAAAAACTAGAGTAGCAGTGAGAACTCAGTATTTACCACTAACTTTTCAAGAGAAAAGAAAATGTCTTAGAAGTATTTCATGTGCTCTTCCTAATGTTTGTTTGTTTGTTTGTTTGTTTGTTTTTCGAGACAGGGTTTCTCTGTATAGCCTTGGCTGTCCTGGAGCTCACTTTGTAGACCAGGCTGGCCTTGAACTCTGAAATCCGCCTGCCTCCGCCTCCCGAGTGCTGGGATTCTTCCTAATTTTTCAAAAGACTTTTGAATACATATTTTTAAATTATATTTTTTATTCCTTGAGTGTTACATACATTTAGATAATGTATATTGATCATATCAACCCACCACTGCCTCCTTTCAACTTCCCTAGTGATCCCTATGGTATACCCACCCAATCTTCATTTCCTCTTTATTTTTTACTGTTATTATTAATAGCCCTGAGTCAAATCAGTGATGCCCTAGGAACCTGAGTGTGTGGCCATCCACTGAGACGTGAGCTTCTTACCATCAGCCACATCACCAAAGGAGAGTGACTCTCCTTCAGCAGCCATCAACTGCCAGCAGCTCTTTCAATAGGGTTGGAGGCCGTAAGGGTCATTCCTGGATCAATGCTGGAATTTTAGCTGTCATGTTCTTGTACAGGTCTTATACAGTACATTGTAAATATTTAGATTTAAAGTAGAATGCTCATTGACTTGAAAATGCAACTTACCTGCCTGACGCACAGGGAACTCCACATGGTCAGAGACTATGATCCGAAGCAAGCTGGGGGCAAAATTAATAATCTTGTAGGACTGAAATTACAAAGAAATGCTTTGTAAAAAACGAGGCATTCTGAACAGCTACTAGCACCATTACAGAATATATTATTGTCTAAATGAAAAAAAAAAACTTTTTTGTTATTGTTTTTTGGTCATTTTTCGAGTTAGGGTTTCTCTGTGTAGCCTTAGAACTCCTTCTTTTTTTTTTTTTTTTTTTTCTTTTTTCTTTTTTTTTTTTTTTTTTTTTTGGTTTTTCGAGACAGGGTTTCTCTGTATAGCCCTGGCTGTCCTAGAACTCACTCTGTAGACCAGGCTGGCCTCGAACTCAGAAATCCGCCTACCTCTGCCTCCCAAGTGCTGGGATTAAAGATGTGTACCTCTACTGTCCAGCAGAAAGAAAGGCTTTTAACATAAGATAAATTCTGAAGTAAAATGAAGATTATAAAAATATTTTAAGTTAAAAAATCCTTATAACTAATGAATAAAAATGTGAGTAGTTTTATGATTGACATATATTCCCAAAATGCTCTCCAGAAAGTCTTCAGGTAACTCTCTAAACAGCAGCACATAAGTATTCATTCACCTACCATAAAAACCTGTGAAACCTTAACACCTTATTACTATTTTAAATGATATGTCTTCTGTTACTCAAAGTCCTTTCTGTTGACTATTTTTTCTTCTACAAATTTCTTTTTTTTTTAAACTAAGAATCTCTTTTTTTTAAGATTTATTTATTTATTATATGTAAGTACACTGTAGCTGTCTTCAGACACTCCAGAAGAGGGCATCAGATTTCATTAGGGATGGTTGTGAGCCACCATGTGGTTGCTGGGATTTGAACTCGGGACCTTCGGAAGAGCAGTCGGTTCTCTTAACCACTGAGCCATCTCGCCAGCCCTACAAATTTCTTATACCCTTTATCCTTTGAAAGGGGAAATTTCATTTTTTTTTTTTATTAAACAACTCTATGAGATATTAACCAGATTACAATCTAAACCTTTTATTTGACCTCTGTGGTAAGACAATAGTGCTACCTTAACAAGATCTAGAATCACCTCCGAGATAAGCCTCTGGACTTATCTGTGAAGGAATTTGTAGTTAAGTGATATGGGATGATGCTCCTTACAAGTAGGGTCTTGGATTGAAGAAAAAGAAGAAAGCCAGCTAACACCAGCATCCATCTACCTCTGCATCCTTACTGTGGATACAATGTAACCAACTGCACTGGTTACAATGTAACCAGCTGTCTCACGCTCTTAATACTATGCCTTCACCACCATGATGAACTACACCCTCACACTGTGAGCCAAAGTAAACCCTTCCTCCCTTAAACTGCTTTTATCAGGCATTTTCTTACTAGAAGAAGAAAAGCAACTCATATAAGCTACTCACCACAATTGTTTCCTCCCAGACTACTTGAGCTTTAATTTTCTTGATATGCACTTTTGACAATCAGAAAACAAAATGTCATCTTCAGAAAACAGAAGCCCAACACAGGGAGAATAAAGACAGAATCATGTTTTTAAATTAAAAAAAAAAAATTACAAGTTACTAGAGAGAAAAGCTAGTCCAAAGAGAGCCATTGTGGCACAAACAGCAGAGGACAGGCATTGCTAGGCACAGTCTTCTCAGTATCACAGTGCCTCAGGAATCCATGCTAATGACTTGCTGCTCATTCTGTACACCCATAGGCTGTTTACTCTGGACACCAGTAAGACAGAACCCCATTCCTTCTGACCATATTTACATATGTATCTAGAATCATACCATCCCTCAGCCTAGCCTGGAGCTCTGTGTGACTGTTAACTTACAAGCAGTTTCCGCTAGGCATCTCCCAGGGACCTAGCAACAGCTTACATCATCACCTGTCACCAATACCTGCTGCTGCAGCCAGGTGTGACATATAAAAGGAATAATCACCACCCTAGCTTTCTCTCTCTCTCTCTGTTCCCATGTGTTCCCAGCCAGTCTCTACCCCCGCCTTCTTTCTGTACTTCTCTGACTCAGCTTCTCTTCCCTCATGGCCCTTCTCCTGTTTGTCCGCCTCTACCTCGTAACTCCCTCCCCTTTCCCCAAATAAACCTCCTTTATATTAGGTCTGTTGCATGGCAAGATTTCCCAGGAGGGCATCTTGGCATGGGCCCACCTGGTACACCCCCACCCCACCCCATTAGATTTCATGACACTGACATTCCCAAAAGTTTCATAAATTCTCAAGTAAGGAAACCAGTCCATTCAGCTTGACTTCTCCTGAGTGCCTATATGGGCAATGTTATCCTTTGAGACATAACTAGGTTAGTAATATTTTCTCTTTCCTTTTTTTTTTCTTCCTTTCTTTCTCTTGTGTGTGTGTGTGTGTGTGTGTGTCTTCTATCTTTACATGAGTTCCAAGGATCAACCACTGGTCATCAGGCTTGGAAGGCAAACACCTTTACCCATTAAGTCCTTTTGCCAGCCCACTCAATGTTTTTTAATTTTTATTTATCTATTTTGTGTGTATGAGTGATTTTGCTTACATGTATGTCTGTGTACCATGAAGAGGGAGTCAGATTCCCTGGAACTGGAATTACATATGGTAGTGAGCCACCATATGAGTGCTGGGAAGTGAACTCGGGTCCTCTGGAAAAGTGTCCAAAGCTTTTAAATGCTAATCTGTCTCTCCAGCCCCAACTCATTTGCTTGTTTTGTTTTTAGAGACAGGGTTTCTCTGTGTAGCCCTGGCTATAGTGCAATGCAGCTCACTCTGTTGGTCAGACTGGCCTTGAACTCAGAGATCCGCCCGCCTTTGCCTCCTGAGTGCTGGAAATAAAGGCATGTGCTACCACTACTGTACTAACCTTTTTTAAAAAACTTTTCCAGCTAGGTGTGGTGGTATATACACTTTAATCCCACAACTCATGGTGCAGAAGTAGAGTTCCAAGCCAGGAGTTTAGTGGGTTAGTTTGATGCTACTTGTAATCAAATGCTAAATTCTGCACCCCTAGGTTTGGCTGCTCCAAGACAAGCAGATCCTCTTGTATACCAGCTTTTGTTATATAAACCACCCAACCACCCCCCAACACACACACACACACACACACACACACACACACACACACACACACACACGCTATCCATGATTGGTTAATAAAAATGCCCACAGCCTGTAACTGGGCAGAAGAAAGGAAGGCAGGGCTTTGATTCCCAGGCTTGGGATCTGAGGCCGGGACAATGAGGGGATGAGAGAGAAGGAAGAAGTCACCTTGGGGTAGGTGGATCATGAGTACATGGCCATGAGGGCTGGCCTGTTGGAGTAGGAACTACCCAGAGGGAACATGGCAAATGATTTCTCAGGGTTATTGACAGGGAAATAGACAAAATAAGAGGGTTGATATCTGCTCAGCTCTAGAGCTTTAAGGATTACTATAAATATAAAATTTTTGTGTCTTTTATTTGGGAACTAAATGCTTCTAAAGTAGGGTAGAAACCCCCAAATAATATTTACCACAACAAGGGAGGTCTACTCTATCTCAAAAAAAAGAAAAGAAAGGAGGTAGATTCCTTTTTAACTATCACTAAAACCATAAAAAAAAAATCTAGTTTTTTTGGTTGGTTGGTTGGTTGGGTTTTTGGTTTTTTGGTTTTTTGTTTTTTTTTTTTTGGTTTTTCGAGACAGGGTTTCTCTGTGTAGCCCTGGCTGTCCTGGAACTCACTCTGTAGACCAGGCTGGCCTCGAACTCAGAAATCCTCCTGCCTCTGCCTAAAAATCTAGTTTTTTAAAAGCAGGTGTGGGGATCTGGCAGGGGAAGGCAGTGATTAGCAGCACCTGCTGTTCTTCCACAGCACCCAAGCTCAGTTCCCAATACCCACACCAGGTGGCTCAGACACCCCTATCTCCAATTCTAGAGAATCTAAGCCCTCTTCTGGTCTCTGCAGGCACCCCCATCCATATACATGATAAAAGAATATTTTTTTAAAATCTGGGGCTTTGGAGAGAGAGAACTCAGAAGTTATAGGCATCTACCACTCTTTCAGAGAACCTAAGCTCAGTTCCCAGCACCGATGTCAAGCCGCTCATAGGTGCTGTAACACAAGCTCCATGGGTTCTGATGACACTGGCCTCCACAGGCACCTACGTACACATGCACATACCCATATCCATACACAGAATTTTTTTTAAATAAACAAATTTAAATGAAACAAAAGCAATTTTTTAAGCCTGGGCTGCATGAGATCCTGATTCAAACAAATTTGGAAAAAGAAGAGAGAGTTAAGCCATTAAAGAGTGCAGAGCACCTGAGTTCAGTTCCCAGCATCCACATTAGGTGGCTCATAACTGCCTGCAACTCCAACTTCAAAAGACCTGACTCCAAAAATCCAAAGGCCTCTGACCTCTGCAGCCACCTGCATTCATGTGCACAAACCCACACACATTATTTATGTATATGTATGCTTTATTTTATATATAACCAAGAATAAACCTTTTAGCTGGCTATGGCGACATATGCCTTTAATCCCAGCACCTGGGGGCAGAGACAGGTAGATCTCTGAATTCGAAATCACCCGGTCTACAGAGTGAAATTAACACCAGCCTGGTCTACACAGCTAACACCAGCATCCATCTCATATTTACATATGTATCTCATACAGTAGATACCTATTCATTCATGCAAGCAAAGCTGGATGACACAGAGGTGCTAAGGGACAAGCACGCAATACCCAACATCAAATCTAGGTCTTCTACTTCAAGTACAAAAACTTACTGAAAGCCTATTACAATCCAAAACGCTGTACCAGATATAAATGCTAAGTGAATGACGGAGTAACATTATCCTGTTTTGGTTTGATTTTTATGGTTCTGGAGATGAGCTTAGGGCCTCCCACTGTAAAGCAAACTACAAGTAACAAGGAAAACGATCTTCTGATGAGACAGAATTTGGATTAAATTAATATGAAGAGAACACAGGATTGAACCTCTCCTGGTTCTGCAGGCTTCAAATCTTTTCTGTTTCCATAATATCAACTGCACTCATGTGTTGACAAATCAGGAAAAAGCAAGGTTAGGCTATGGGCAGAAAGTATAACATGGCACCAATGTTCCATATTAACACTACCAAAGGGATATCTGGTCCTGTGGTAAACGCAGTGTCAAACAGGCAGCCTCCCAGTGTACAGCAGCAGGATGTAGTCTAGCCCTTATGGCATTTTTATTAACTAAACCCTGATGACTGTTATTCTAGACAGTATTCTACAAAGTCTGGGACAGATACTGACACTAAGTGTCTCTTATTCTGGGGTGACAGTCCTTTCCTTTTTGAGACATCAAAGCATCCTTTTTGGCCATTCAATTCAACAAAACCTTGTGTGTGTTAGGATTACAGGACTGAGCAGAGTTGGAAATCACATAGGTAAGGCCTCAGGAATTCTTGGTTGAACACTCTACAGCCGAGCCAGATAGATATTAACAGGGTCTCGACTTTCGTTCTTACCTCTTGAGGATCCTGGATTCACGTGTCCCTCAAACACCACAGATTGTCAGTTAATATTTCTCTTTCAAGATTCAAAACATCTTTTATAACAAAAACAAACCTCTACTAGGGCAAACACACTGGCCAAGAAGAATCCTTATACTTCAGGAGGCACAGAATTGCCTGGGGAGCCACTTAAAACACAAACTTGTTTCTATTCCCAGGTTTTCAGGTTCTTTACATCAGGGATGAAGCCCATAATTTGCATACCCAACCGTTTTCAGAGAAGCATAGGCCACTGGTCTTAGCAACCCCTCAAGATCCACTAATTAAGGAATATCCCTTCACACTTGTAGCAAGCTCAATTGTCAAGCCATGTAAGGAAATTTTAATTTGTACATTTTAGTAAGAGGATGATAGTCCCTCTTACATGAGCAGAACCAGAGCTTGTGATATTACAATTCTGAAAGGTTGGGCCAGATGTGGTAACACACACCTTTAAACCCAGCAGACTAGAGGCAGAGGCAGAAGCAACAGGCAGATTTATGAGTTCCAAACCAGCCTGTTTAACACAGAATTCCAGGTTAACCAGAACTACACAGTGAGACCCTGTCTCTGAAATGAAAGGAAGAAAAAAAAGGAGGAGGAGGGAGAAGTATGGTATGGACAAAAAAAAAAAAAAAAAAAAAAAAAAAAGACGAGAGTAACACTGGAACAATGAATGTCTAGACTGCTTAGAAAAATGGAAAGCAGCTAAAGCAAAGTCACACACATTTCAGTATTCCAAAGAAATGCCTCAAATATTGTATTACTGGCCGGCCCAGTCTTTGAAATGGTACGGGGAAACCGCGTGCCCTTCCTAGAACTCTCTCGGACAGTGCTGCCCAGCGCTCCAGCAATACTGTGCCATGATCCACACTGCCACCGCCAGAAGCAGGCGAGGGGCAGGGTTTCCGACAGCAACACCTGAAAAGGGCGGGTCCGGAGAAAAGCTAGCTTAGCTTTGGTGAATTTTCCCACCGCGTCTCCACGTAAGCGCATTAAAGGAAAAGAAAACACACCCAAAGACCACTATCAATGGTTTCGTAGCTTCTTTGTGCTATGTGTCCAAGAGAACTGAGCAAGTGCACCAAGAAAAGGACAGATAGCCAACAGGTGCTCCAGTTGCTCCGCAGGGGTCCTGGTCTCAGGCTGGGGTTGGAGGAGAGAGGGAGAGAAGGGAGAAGAGTAGGAAAAAGAGAAAGAGGGGCAGCCCCTCGCTCACCTGGTTAAGCTCCGTCTCAGCTGCAATTCTCAGCTTTGGGTCGATAGTGCCCTTCAGCGCCTGGATGATCCGATTGAGGTCCATGTCCGCGGGCGGGAGCTCGGGTCCCAGAGCCAGCAGGCCGGGTTGCAGCCGGGATGTCTCCTGGCCCTTTTTGGCCCCCTCTACCTCAGGGGACCACCTCACCCCCACCCCCTGCCGCTGCCACCACCGCCTGCAGCTACTTGCTGCGCCACTCTGACTCCGCGCCCCCTGTCCTCCCTCCTTCCCCCCGACAACTCTCTCTCCATTCACCTTTTACGACAGCCGGTGGGAGGTGGAAGAGGAAACGGAGACTCCTTTACGGCTGCCTCTTCCCCTGGCGTGCTGCACTGACCAGCACCCGCCAGAGACGCCATGATGCTCGTCTCAGGAGCCGGCATTCATTGCACAGCGGTGCTGCTACAGGAAGTCGCTCAAGTTTGTTCCAAACACCAGACTCCCGCAGACGGCCGCCATGATGCGGTACGGAAATCCTAGCTTGTCCACCCACTGGTGTGACCAAAGTAAGTTAATTGGCCTGGCATCTATTTACAGTTGTTGCAAATTAGGCATATCTAAAGGGAGTGGTACTTTTTGTTCGAGAACTCTGAACATCACAACTGAGCTGTTTCAAGACAAACTTACTGGAATCCTGAACTTACGTAGCTTACAGAAGAGGTTTCCTTTAATGTTTGAGCGCCACCCTTTATCCTGCCATTCATTCTTTGAACATTTGTTAAAAATGTTTACAGACAGGCACCATGTTATAATAACAAGATAAAATTTAATGCAGGTTTGTATGTATGAAAACTCAAAATCTAATAGATAATCAAATGTGTGTGTGTGTGTGTGTGTGTGTGTGTGTTTCTCTTTAGAGTGTAAAAACACAAAAATGCAGTAGTCAAGGAAACTATATGACCAAAAGTGCCCAAAATGTCCAGACTTTCACTGTGAAAGGCAAGAAGGGTTATGCTGTTTCCATCTACAACTGCAAAGCATACAAAACATAAAGTAAAGATGATTGTGGGCAAATGCTGCTGAGATGTGATCCTCCAAGGAGCATATAATTACGATGTATTGGTTCAATTAAATTTAAGAACAGTGTAGAAAATGAGACAGGATGTATGCTATATGACTGATTGCTTCCAGCAATGCCCATTTCAGTCCATTATGCACACAGCCATCAGAATGAAAAATGCATTTTCAATTTGAAATGTTACCTTTGCTACCTGCACCCCCAATTTCCTTTACTTATGATATCAACTCTAATAGACCTTTGAGTGGAAACATCTAGTTTCTTTGGAAAGTTATGTCAAATGATGGTTTGCAGGAGCACACAGGTGGATGTCAGTGCTAAAGCAGACACAGGTAAAAGGATATTTTGCTGGAGCAGACACAGGAAAAAAGTTTTTCCTCTAGCAGACACAGGTGAAAGGATGTCTTGATATAGCAAACACGTGAAAGGATGCTTGATGAAGGAGTATAAATATGACCCCCAAAGACAGTGGGAAACAAGCAATGAGCGTTGGTTTGCTCTGCCTTGCTAACACTCTATGAGCCTTCTATTGTTGCGTTCAACTTGTGGTAACACCAGCACTGAGAAAAATTCGTCCAAGAACTGCTTGTGAAGTTCCTGCAGCAGCTAGTAGCTTCTGCTGGTGAACCTGGCAATTTCTTCAGGATTGAACAACAGCTTCTGGTTCCTGCCTAGTGTCTGCCTGCCTAGAGAACTGGTCTGCAGCTGCTGAGTCTTATTTGGTGATTGCTACAGGACTGAACTACTGAGAAAGATCAAGCTCACCCACAAAGAAATACTGCTGAACAGGCTCACTCTCCCCGTACCCTAATAACTTTTCTCTTCCACTACTTCTGCTGGATGGTGGGCTAAAGGAGAGGGTGAACTCTTATTAAAGTAGGTTGCAAAAAATTATTACAAGCCTTTTTCACTGTTTTTGATACAAGATCTCTCTTCATAGCCCAGGCTGGTCTCAAACATGGGGCAATCCTGCTGCTTCAGCCAAGTGCTGGTATTCCAGCCATGAGCCTCACTTCAATGTCCTCTTTTCTACTTAAAGCCTATTCTCCTGTCTTTCCCTTTAAAATTTTACACTTGTTCTCCAACTCACTCATTCCTCTACTATTGAACTATTCATTCCTGACTACACATCATTTCCTGCTTTCCAACTCAACTACTGAAGAGTACCTTTGACCTATTGGGCTCATTGATAACACTATGTGTGTCTAAGGGAAAGAACACGTGTTTGTAATACAGCTTTTTCTCTTCATACTCAGTGATCAATCCTGTTCCTTGTTTTTAACCAGCACTATTCTCTCATTCCCTCAGTACCTGTTCTGAATCCTTCAGGACTTTTCTCGGGTACCCCACTCCATCTTAAAAAAAAAAAAAAACTACAAAAATGAGCAAAGCCCTGGCAGCTCCATTCACCCATTCCCAGATTCACCTGTGTACCTGTGCACCTCATTCCCTACATCCTGAATGGAATCTCTCCCATCTTCTCCAGAGTCTGGCTCCATAAACTCCACCTCTATTTTAAATATTTTCTCATTAAAATAAATTTGGTGGGCTGGAGAGGTGACTCACTTATCAAAAGGGCCTGGGATTGATTCTCAGTACCCACAAGTTGGCTCAAAACCATTCATAACACTGGTTCCAGAGAATCTAATACCCTCTTCTGACCTCATCAGGTACCAGGCATTCACAGTTATACAATCAAGCAAAACCTGTAAAGTAAATCTTTTAAAAATTGACATAAAAATAAAATAAAGTTGGGCTATTTATTACATGTTCTTTGCTGACAATTTCTTAAGATTTCTTTTTTCCTAGATGTCCGCCCTCTTTCTCCCCAACTAACTCAACTTCAATTTCTAAGTCCTTCCAGCTGCACAGAAAGATGGGGTGAGAGAATCACCAACCTGGACAAGACAGCTAAACACCAACTTAAAAACATAAAAAACATTAAAAAAAAAAAAAGGAAGAACTTTAAAACCTTAACTAATGATGTCTTAGTTAGGGTTTTACTGATGTGAACAGACACCATGACCTAAGCAACTCTTATAAGGACAGCATTTAATTGGGTCTGAGGTTTAGTCCATTATTTATCATCAAGGGAGCGTCCCAGAAGGCATGGTGCAGGCAGGGCTGAGAGTTCTACATTTTTATATAAAGGTCACTAGGAGAAGACTGGTTCCCACATGGTTAGGATGGTCTCATTGCCCACACCCACAGTGACACACTTTCTCCAACAAGGCCACACCTCCTTATAGTGCCACTCCCCAAGCCAAGCATATTCAAACCACCACAAATGCT
The DNA here is from genome assembly GCF_000001635.26 of Mus musculus. Lineage (NCBI taxonomy): Eukaryota > Metazoa > Chordata > Mammalia > Rodentia > Muridae > Mus > Mus musculus. The sequence goes on from NC_000072.6 coordinate 148,834,513, forward strand.
AATTCTTCATTTTTTTGCTTTTGTTGCAATGAGTGTTCTTCACTAATTCTCTTTTCTTTCCATCTACTATTCAAGCAGGTGTCCCCACACTTCTGGCTTTGTTTCTACTGAAACTGACAGGTAAAGATCAGCACTGGTCCCTTCAGAGACCAAATGGAGGAGCTGTTTTTCATTCAATTCTTCATATTAAATTATCTCCTTTTGGTTGGCCCTTTACTTTATTCTGTTTATTAATTTTTTTCTTATTTCACATATGAGTATTTTGCCTGCATATATGTATGTGCACACAGTGCCCAAAGAGACCAAAAGAAATTGTCAGTTCCCCTGGAATTGGCGTTATAGATGGCTAGATCACTGTGAGCCAGCATATGGGTACTGAGAATTAAGCCTAGGTCCTCTGGATAAGCAACCACTACCCATAACCAATGAGCCATCTCTCCAGTACCTTTCTTTAAAAAAAAAAAAAAAAAAAAGTCTGTTGCTGGGTATGATAGCTCACACCTGTAATCTCAGCACTAAGGAGGTTGAAAAGGGTTGCTGCAAATTCAAGGCCAGCCTGACCTATAAAGTGAGACTGTCTCAAAGAGAGAGAGAGAGAGAGAAAGAGAGAGAGAGAGAGAGAGAGAGAGAGAGAGAGAGAGAGAAAGAGAGAGAGAGAGAGATACTCCTAGCACTTTGACCATATTATCTCCCAACTCACACACACACTCTGCTTAGGATTCTATCCTTGGTTCTTTTCTCATTCTCTTCTATCCATTCTACTTGAGGTATTTCACAACTTCTATAACTCTAACTAGTGGTTTGAATAAGTACAGCTCCCATAGGCTCATATATTTAAATGCCTAGTCACCAGAGAGTGGAACTGCCTAATAGGATTAGAAGGATTAGGAGGTAAGGCCTAATTAAAGGAAGTATGTGAAGTTTGAAATTTCAAAAGCCCATTCCAGACCCAGTCTCATTCTCTCTGCCTGCAGATAAGAATGTAGCTCTCATCTATCCTCCAGCACCATGCTTGCCATGCCTGCCATTCTCACTACCATGATAATAATGGACTAAGCCACTCAAAGTGTATGCAAGCCCCCAGTTAAATGTTTTCCTTTGTTAAGAGTTGCTGTGATGGGCTGGAGAGATGGCTCAGCAGTTCGGTTAAGAGCACGGACTATTCTTCCAGAGGTCTTAAGTTCAATTCTCAACAACCACATGATGGCTCACAACCCTCTGGAATGGGTATCCGATGCTGTCTTCTGATGTGTCTGAAGACAGTGAGTGTGCCCACATACATGAAATACATTTTTTAAAAGAGGAAAAAAATTGAAAAAAAAATGTTGCTGTGGTTATGGTGTCTTTTTCACAGCAATAGAATCAACAAAACAGACATGTGACAAAGTTTTAACCACATTCTCTTGAGTTAAACTAAATGTGTTCCAATGCCTATTATGTCTACCAGAATGTTCTCAAAGAAGATTGTTGATTAGGGAGAATATTAAATGCAAGTTTTTTCTCTTAACCCCAAGCACCCAGAGTTAGGACTCTGAGACTTAATTATATGTACAAACACCTTGGCTATAAACTTTGTTCCCTGACTAGCTCATAAGTTGATTATCCATTACTCTAGTCTACATTTTGCCACAAGGCTGATTACCTTGGTTCAGCTCCCGTGCTTCTGACCTCTTTCATGTTCCAGGCATGGATCCCTGCCTGGTTCTATCCCAGAATACTTTCTACCTACTAGATATCCCACCTTCTATTCTACCCTTTCCTATAGGCCATAGGTGTTTTGTTTTGTTTTTTTTAATTTACAAGTGATGCAACCATACAGTACATAAGAGATTCTCTCTACAGGGAAAGACTTTATAGCAGTTATTTCAATATAAAGAGAGGAGATTAAAAAAAAAAGCCAGTGGCACCATTTAAAGCTAGTAAAGAGAGCGAAGTGATTACTTATACTACTGGTCAGAATGCCAACTAGTACAAACACTATGGAAAATAATTTATCCGTTTCTTTAAAACAAACAAACAAAAAGAACAAAACCAAGAAAAACTAAAACATGGGACCAACACATGGGCAAGCAGCCACACTTCTAAGCATTTGCCCTAGAGCAGAGCGCTATTAAAAAAATAATAATAATAACTTGTACATGAAGCCAGGCATGGTGGTGCACACCTTTAATTTCTACACTCAGGAGGAAGGGGCAGGTGGATCTCTGTGAATTTCAGGTCAGCCTGGTCTACAGAGCAAGTTCTACGACAGCCATGGACAGCCAGGGCTGACAGAGAAAACATGTCTTGGAAGATGGATTGGAGGGAAGAGGAAACAAAAGTAGAGGAGAGGAAAGAAAAAAAAACTTGTATATGGGTGAAGTGGAAATTTCTGGTTTCTTTGGAGACTCAGTGTGTAAGGTGATGTTTTCCTGGAAGCTGTCTTGTGAGAGGATGTTTTGCTGAAGCAGACACATGAGAGAGCAAGTGATGTTTCCCTGGGGCAGACACTTGAACAACACATCATGTTTGGAAAGAGTCTAAGTGGAATCCCATACTGAAAGGATACTCTTACACTGAGACACCTTGCAACACTTCACTGGGCTTCTCTGGGCTTCCTTCTTTGCTGGTCTTCCTTTGTAAAGAGAAAGGTGCCAAAGAGCTTCTCGTGGTATTGCAGCTGATTTTTGCCCCTTCACCTCCTGCCAATTCAGCAGAGCCTTGTGGTGTCCACTGGATTGAGCTGCTGCTACTGATTCATGTTTGATATTTACTATTGAACTGGACCACTGATGTGTGTTTGATATTTGCCATTGTACTGGACTACCACTACTGATTCATGTTTGGTGTTTGCTATTGTACTGGACTGCTGGAATTCTGACAATGAAGAGTGGAATTGCCCACAAAGAACTATTTCTAAACAGGTCCACAACCCCCTTTTCCTATGTATCTTCTTTTCTCCCTACCTCTAGTTGGTGGGTTAGAAGGTTGAAGCATTTAAGCATTTTCTAGGTTTAGAGAAAAATCTAAGCCTACAGGTGGCACCCCACTTTGGGTACCAGCTGTTAAAATAATTTTTAAATCCATTTTTCCTTTCCCAGCCCCAGCTCCCAGAATGACAACTTGGAGACTAATTAGTATTAAATGCCTTGGCCATAATCTTTGGTTCATTCTCTACCCAACATGTAACTTATTTAATCATTTAAACTATTCTATGTCTACCATGTGGTTAGTTATCTCCCCGACTTCAGTCCTGACTGCTTCTTTCTTTACATCTCTTCAGCATAACCCTGAGTTCATCTACCTATTGGTTTACATCCATCTCCTTGGTTCATTTCCCATGGCTCTCTTGAATCTCTTTTATACTTTCACTATTCCCCAGAATCCTCTCTCTTCCTGCCACTGTCACATCTCCCATTTCCTGCCTCACCTCATTGGCTTCTTTATTGACAGGTGGTGCTTACAAGAGATTCTCTCTACATGTGGGTGTGTGTAACTCTATTTCTTACAGTCTAAACCTGAAAACAACTGTTCTTCAGTGGGTATTGGGATACATTGTGTGAAGGTGTGTCTCTGTATGTTCAATTGTTAATTCTATACCAGCAGAGAGCTAAATGTTGGCAGGATCTTGGTATTGTTATTTCTTTTTTTATTAGATATTTTCTTTATTTACATTTCAAATGCTATCCTGAAAGTTCCCTATACCCTCCCCCCACCCTGCTCCCCTACCCACCCACTCCCACTTCTTGGCCCTGGAGTTCCCCTGTACTGGGGCATATAAAGTTTGCAAGACCTAGGGGCCTCTCTTTCCAATGATGGCTGACTAGGCCATCTTCTGATACATATGCAGCTAGAGACACGAGCTCTAGGGGTACTGGTTAGTTCATATTGTTGTTCCACCTATAGGGTTGCAGACCCCTTCAGCTCCTTGGGTACTTTCTCTAGTTCCTCCATTGGTATTGTTATTTCTATTCTATTCTATTCTATTCAAGCCCAACACCTGTCTCATATTTTGTAAATACTTATTCTCCCTCACCTCCCTAAGGCAATCTAGAATTGTATCTGATTGGCTGTAATAAAGATCTGATAGCCACTAGCTGGGCAGGAAGTGGAGGGCAGATGTTCCAGTGCTGGGAGAAGGCTGAGAGGAGGAGATTGGCCAGCAGATATGTGTGAGTAGAGAAAGCAAGCTAAGCACAATGCATGAATCCTTCCTCTCTGCTTCTTTATAATGGATGTGACATGATTAGACATTTTAAGTTCCTATTGCTGACTTCCCTGCAGTATGGACAGTAAGTTGGGATTGTGAGCTCAAATAAACCCTTTCCCCTCCAGTTACTTTTGTCAGAGTGTTTTATCATAGAAACAGAAAGGAGCTAAGACACAATGAAACACGCATCAACTTGAACAGATGTGCAGAGGACTACAAGGAGAGTGCCAACCTTAAACTGATGTGGACTGTCTATATATAATCCCTTAAATACTATTCAATGATCAAAGGATTAACACTGGAGAGAACATAAGGGAAGTGGGTAGAGATATCGTAATATAACCTGATCAAAATGCCTTATAGTGCTGGCATTCTGGCTGATATTGGACTATAGCTTTGTAACATGTTATTGTCAAAGGAAACTGGGTAAGATTTCATGGAATCCATCTTATTCCCTACAACTACATGTGGTCCTATAATTGTCTCTAAATAACTTAAAATACATAATTTAAAAGCCAAATTTTCCCATGAAATTTTTCCTACCTTTGGAGCACAATGTGCTGATTAGCCCTTTTTCAACCTGACTCAAGCTAAGGTCATCTGTAAAGAGGAAGCCTCAAATGCATCCATCAGACTGACCTATAAGCAAGTCTGTAATGATTTTTTTGATTAAAGATTGACATGATGAGCCCAAAGGGTCAAGCCCACAACATGTAGTGCCATTCTTTGGCAGGTGAGTAAGCCATGAGGGCAAACCAATAGCAGTTCAGTTCCCACCTCCAGGTCCCTGCCTTAAGTTCCTGCCCTTACTTCATAATGGACTGTGACCTAGAGTTGTAAGATAAAATAAACCCTTTCCTCCCCAAGTTGCTATTGGTCAGAATTATTGTTATAGCAATAGAAATCAAATTAGGATATTCACTAAAGACAATGTTATTAAACTAAAGACAACAGGAAAAGTCAGCATAAACTGTAAGCTCAAACTTTGCTCTCATCACACTTTAAATGACTTGCCTTAAACTGTAATTTAACTTACCTATGGCTCATTATGCATCCCTATTTTTTATTACTTTGCATACAAGGATATTTACATTTAAAAATGCCCTCACTTTGTTGACTTGACTATCCTGTCTAAGAGCTGTTATGAGGACTTAATGAGATAAACATAGGCATACCCAGTAAGTGTTCATTGTTACAAATTCGGTGTGTTTAACTGAAAGCTACCTTATTCTGTCTTTGCTTATGCAACATACAGTGTGAGGCTGTGTCAATCTGTAAGTACTGAGGGAAGAAAATAAATGAACACAAGAGTGATGGAGGTCTGAAGCAGGATGGCCAAAATAGGAACATGGGTGAGAAAGATATGCAACATCTCATGAGTATAACCAACAGAATTGTGTGGTTAGGTAAGAATAAAAAGTTAACTATAGAAAGACAAGAATGATTGTAAAATTCTAGCTTTGATGGCTTTTAGGAAGTCACTATCCAAGGCAAGCTGGACTGGGTTACGGAGGCTGCTTTTGCACATGCCAGCTGAGTGTTTTGATAGTTTCTTCAACTAGAAACTGCCATGGAAAACCTACATCCCCGTTCACAAAAGCTTGCATGGGAAGAGAAAATGTCAGCTCTGTACCCAGAGATGTCTCATGGACGGTTCTGCTAGGGGCTATGGCTCAGGGTAAAAATAATTGGCATGCTTACAGTTTAAAATACCAAAGTAATGTTTATTTGGGCAATGCCACTACAGTCTATTTAAGTATTTAACACCTTAGCCATCCAAACAGAATATCACCCAACTGTCTACCCTGCCAGTGGACAGTAGCTCACTTATTAATCTGTTAGTGGTTCATATGGTATAGAGAAAATGAAAGCTAATAGCTCAGACCTGAAAACTACCTAGAGCCAGGCCTGATAGTGCACTGGAAGTGGTAGAAGTAGAGGAATCATGACAGGGCCAGACTCAGATACAGAACAAGTTTGAGGCCAGCCTAGAATATATGAGACCCTGTCTCAAAACACAATAGTCTGTGGCCACAACACCCAGAATGCATTTGATCTCATCTAATTTAAAACAAATAAATCTTACAAGTTTACTAGAGCACATTTAAAACCGCATTAAGTAATCTGTCAGTGACTGTTATTTAGCTTACACTTGCGCACCTCTCCTCCAAAAGGGCCTATCTCAGCAGGACTCTGCATCATGGTGCCCGGTGAGAGCCACGGCTTGTACATTTAAGAACTTTAGTACTATATTAATAAATGTCAGCGGCAGTAGTCCTTAAAATAGCACAAGTAACCAGAATCCCTGAGCAGACTTTCCCAAAAGAATGTGACAAACTTCCTAGTTAAAGAAGGAAGGCATTTTAAAATTCCTAATCTCGGCTGGAAAGATGGCTCATTGGGTAAAATGCTTGCTGTTCAATCATAAGAATTTCAGTTCAAATCCCAAGGGCCAAGAGAAAACTGACAAATAAATTAGCTCATTAGGACCTGTAAATCAAGAGCTCAGGAGGCAGAGACAGGCAGATCTCTGTAAATTCTAGGACAACTTGTTATACATAGGAAGTTCCAGACAGCTAGGAGACAACCTAGTCAGCAAATTTATTGTTAATTGGACTTAACCGGAGAGAATAAAGTTGCCAACAATATTGAAAACATGTTGATTGTGTGGTGATGAGGAAAACTAAATAAACTAAAGGCTTGAGAAAGACCTCATGGACCTGATAAACTAGCTGCTTCTGAGCACTGATCTGCTGTCAGTCATTTATTTAATAGTAGCAGTGCCTTCTCTATGTACTTTGTGTTCTGGACTTGAAAATCAAAAATCAAAACAATTTTCTGCCTTAGCAGATGAGCTGCATCAATTGATAAGCAAAAATATTTCTCCAGTCCTTCACATATTTCTAAATATTATAACAAAGTACTTCTGACAATAACTCCTTATAGGAACTGAAAAATAAAATATTTAATAACTAAGAGATTTATATCTAAAATATAAAATATGAAAAAAAGAAAACTATAGCACATAACATTTATGGGCCAGGAACTGTTAAGTGTTTAGGTATATCCTTAGTAAAATTTATAACTGCACCATTACACTGATCCTGTATACACATGGGAAGATAGTCTTTAAAAACATGAAGGAGGGAAGAAGGGAGGAAAAGAGCTCAATCCTAGAGATAAAATAGCCAGCCCAAGGTTAATTAGGAGTAGCAGAGGCAAGATGTAAACAAACAAACAAAAAAAGCCTAAACTTTTTGATTACTCAGCATTTTGTCCATACAATTAAACCAAATATTTTACAAAGAACAGAGTACACATGTACATCTCTTACTATGCCTTGTTTTAATACACACAGCAGACAACAAAATGTAGCTAAATGGAGAATATGCCCTATGGAAAGGAAGTCATAATATGTTCAGGAAAATATATAGTTCGGCCAGTGGAAAAGATCCATCTTGTTTGGTTGTTTTTTTTTTGTTTGTTTGTTTTTTTGAAACAGGGTTTCCCTGTATAGCCTTAGCTGTCCTAGAACTTGATCTGTAGACCAAACTGGCCTCTAACTCAGAGATCCATCTGCCTCTGCCTCCCAAGTGCTGAGATTAAAGATTTGTGCCACTGTTGCCCAGCTACATCCATCTTTTAATTAGATACTCATCAGAGGAAAATGACCTTAGAAGGACCTAGACAATATAAAGGTCTAGCACCATGAACCCATTAATTCCAGAGTTGTCAGTGATAAATTCTTAACTCTCAATCAAATGTTTATGCAAACAGAAACAACTGGAGGTGCAGTTTAAATTTTTATTGAGGCACAACGAGGCATGGTAACTTATCTGAAGTTGAGGCATTCAATTCAGTAAGCTGACCATTAACACAGTTCAGGATTAAGTGCAAACAATACACATTCGCTGTGTGACTAGCAAGGCTACATCACAATTTATAAAGTTAGTGCTAATTATCATTCTGCTTCAAAGTCTTCACATAAAATGGAAAACAAAAAAGTGAGGACCTCCTTCTTTCTCTAGGAACAAAAATATTTTTCCCAACCAGTCAATCACTAGGGCAAGGACTGCTTTTCCTTAGATCCACTAGTGAGAACTTCATTCTTTTATTCTGAACTGAATTTTAATCTTGATAAAGAAGATAGCCTGAAAATGTAGAGTATTTCCAGCTACTTCCATAAATCGCTCCCCTGTGTAAGCGCAGCCATATCTGGTCTCCCTGGAGGAGCTGGAGAACGGCATGGTTGCTTGCTGTCTCATGGTCTGGAGCACCATCGTTGGCATAGGCTGACACCAAGACCTCCTCATTCTTCATCAGGTTGACATACAGTGGTACATTCACAGCCAGCTTTAGCATGTGAAAAATGAACACGTAAGTGCCATTCACTGGGCAATTGAATCTACCAAGCTGAAGATCAAAGGTCTCTCCCAAGTTGTTCAGGAGAAGATCAAACACAATAGGTTGGTCTAAAGTTCCAGGAGCCAGATTGGATGTTCTGGCAGCTGAGAAGGCAACTCGCATTTGCTGAGGCAGGGGATAGATATGGACTGGCAGGATGGCGGCTGCTGGGCTTGTCACTGGCACATCCACTGGGGTCATGCTCCGAGAGTCTCCTAGCCCAGAGTCTCCACTGTTAAAAGTCTCGCTGTCTCTTTCTGGGCTGCTCACCTGAGAGGAGTCACTCCACCCTGCTGTTCATTAATAACAGTGAGTTTTTCAGTGAGGCCTTAACTTTGACAGGATATTTAACATTAGCTACTGAAACACAAGATTCCAAAACAAAAGCAATAAAAATGTAGTCAGAAGGTCCTAGGTAATCTTGTGTTGATTGCTTTCTAATTTTTAAAGGTCAAAAAAATGCACTGTTGTCCTGAAATTGAGTAACTTACCAAAACTCATCAATATCAGAAAACTAAAACCAGATTTGGGCATTTTTTTTTACATATCTTACTTCCATAATTCTCATTCGGCGACTAATTCTTTTCAGTGACTAATCTTCTATTCAGAGTAAGTAATATAAAAGGGCTCAAGAAAATTTAAGATTAGCTTAAAAGACATAGAAGTACCAACTACTAGCCAATTAAGAGATGTTCTGACAGGAGGAGTAAACCCCAAGATAAATGCTTAGTTCTCATTTCAACTTTATAACTGTTATAAAATTATATGCATGCATGCGCGCGCGCGTGCGTGCGTGCGTGTGTGCGTGTGTGTGTGTGTGTGTGTGTGTGTGTGTGTGTGTGTGTACATATAGGTGTGGGTGCACATATGTATGCATATAAAGTCCAGAAGTTTGCATCAATAGCTTCCTCAGTCCCTTTTTTTTTTGTTTTTAGACAGAGTCTGTCACTGCCCCTGGAGCTCATTGATAGCTAGACAGAATGTCCTGGCAGTCCTCTGAGATCTATAACCCTACCACTAGGGCTATAGGCAACTGCCACAGAACCCAGCTTTTTACATGTATGGCAGGAATCTCAACTCAGGTCTTCATACTGCACAGTAAGCAGTTTTCCCAACACAACCTTCTCCACAGATCTGAAATAATAATGTTTTAGGTGCAGTGTAAAAAGCACTGCTCAATATGATCAAAGTAGAAAGGTTGTTTTCCTTTGAAGTTTCTCTCTTTAGTAATTCTTTTTCAATTACACTGAATCATTTAATGGTCTCTTCTCATTTTAACATGTGTAAGTACACTGCCCAGTGTTTTAACTGCTGCTTATTCAAATCTATCATTGCACTAACACAAGCACCATTCATTTTAAAAGCCATCATTCTGGGGACTAGAGAAGTGGTTCAATGGTTAAGAACACTTGTTGCTCTTGCAGAGGATCTGGGTTCAGTTCCCAGCACCCACATGGTGGGCTACAACCATCTGTAACTCCATTTCCAGGGGATCCAATTCCTTCTTCTGACCTCCAAAGGGACCACCAAGCATGCACGTGGTGCACAGACAAACATGCAGGTAAAAAACACTAAAAAAAAAAAATAATAATAAACCTAAAAAAAAATTTTTTTAAGCCATCTTTCTGAATCATCAGACTCTACCTAAAGTTAGCATAGGAAATTGTGTCAAAGGTTAAATTATCTGACTTCCACATGTGTGCTTTGGCACAAGCACACTCAAATTCACATGCACTTGCAGCATACAGGCACACACACACACACATACACACACACTACAAATAAACAAATAAAAAATATATAACAAAAAAGGTTAAATTATGTTCACATAAAGAAAATAACACTTCTTAGAAAACATACACAACTAGACTGAGAGTGTTAATACCTTTCCTAATAGTCTATTGCCTCATTCCATTCGGGTTAGCACTGAATTTCAATTTTGGTTAGCAAACTGAAAACTTCAGGAGAGAAATGGTGAAAACGTTGTGCTTTAGAGAGAAGTTGGTAGAGGATATAGTGAAGTAAAAGCTTGCTTTAGGTAAATGTATGCAGATAAGTACCCTTACCTCTTGAATTTGCCTGAAGACCACTAGATGTCCCTGATCTTTTATAACACTGCTGGAAATTATCCTGAAATGAATACATGAATATTTTAACTTGGCACGAAAACTAAAAGTACAGATTAATTAATTAGCATCTAGGGAATGAGTACAGTGCTGAGTAATCAATCACAGGAGCAAACAATGGCCTTTGTCAGTCAGTGCTGAGTAATCACAGAAGCAGACAGTGACCTTTGTCATTCATCTTCATAAAGGGCACAGTATAGCAAGAAAAGCACATAAATTCTTCAATATGACCCAGACTGTAAATCAATGTTAAGACTAGGGACAGAGAGAAGTCTTAGTAGGTGAAGACAATAGTAACCAAGCCTGACTGAATCCCCAGAATCCACAAGACAGAGATAATCCATGCCTACAAATTTTCCTCTAACCTCTCTCTATATATACCACAGTGTACATACATACACACACACACACACACACACACACACACACACACAAAGTAAATAAAACAAAGCTTTAAAAGAAAAACACTGGTGTAGTATGTTAATCTAAATATGATAGAAAGTTTACAAAGTTTGCTAAAATGCAATGTGTAAACCCCTATCAGTCTTGTCAGATATAAGGAAGAAAATTTGCTGAGTGGTCAAAATCCAAATAAAACAATTAAACTTGTAAAGATGAACTCTGCTATATATAACAGGTAAGTTAAGTTGAAGGCAATTTAGTAACACTATAAGATACAGAAGCTTGGGAATTTAGAAAAAAAGTTTGCAATCCAATTTTTACCCCATTTACTTGCTATGTGACCACAAACAAGAAATTTAACCTCTGAACCTTTTTCCTATAAAATGGAAGAGTAAATGAGCTTATGTGAACATGATTAAGGTCCTTTCAAATTCCATCTCACTTGATGATAGGAAAAATGTTTATATCTAACAACCACAACTGTTCCAAAGTTTAGCAGCAACAGCTATTTCTACTTACCCTTTGAGAGTAAGCTGTTCCAGAATATTCTCTAGCTTGCAGCTGCAGCTGGCTGTAATTCCCACTTGAAACTGAAGGAAGTCCTCTGTAACTATCAAAACCTAATAAATTAACAAACAACATACATAAAACGATAGGAAATGAAGTTCAACAAACTCTGTGGCTTTAAAAGTTAAACTGGAGGGGAAAAAATTGGACAGATCTTACAATGTCACCATTAGATATGTTTTCTTTTTTTGTTTTTATCAGAATATGAAATTTTATTACTGTGTTTTCCATTGCCAAAATTTATAGTTTTAGTCTTTCCTTCTTGCCTTTGTATAGGGCCAATGGAGAAACACTGGCTACATTAACAACTTAAAGTAGACTCTAAGACTTTCACCTACAGCATGCCCTTTTTGACTAAATCCAACAACCAGAACCTCATCATTTTCCATCAATGGGCACAAATGCTGTGATCATCTTGCCATTCTTGATGAGCTGAATCCTGACACACTTTCTAACAGCAAAACTTGGCTATTTGGCTTCAACCCCTACTCTTTCCAGCACAGTTCTCTTTGCATGAGCACCTCTAAAAGGATAACCCCTAAGGCTGTGCCCAAGTGGGCGTGTATTTCTTATACAGTTTGTCATGCCACTTCTAGTCCTGTCACATACTGTGGAGCTTCCTGGTAGTACAGAGACCATAATATTTGCCCATCTTGCTGGCACCATGGACCAGAGCAAAAGAGATATGTGTCTTAAAGTAAAAACATACTACAACGTTTCTATAGCAAAATACACATAATCCTGCTGGCTATTTATTTACTTATTTGTTTATCTTGATTTTTCTAGACATGGTTTTTCTGTGTAATCCTGGCTGTCCTAGAATTCATTCTATAGATCAAGTTGGACTCACACTCAGAAATCCACATGCCTCTGCCTCCCACATGCTGGGCCTCTGCCTACCACATGCTGGATTAAAAGCATGCACCACCACATCCAGTATTTTCTCCTGACTTCTAATACTGTTGAAACGCAAGTTGTGGTTGGGCAAAGATGGGACTAATGTACTTAGGCACTTAAAACCTCAACATCGGGCTGGTGAGATGACTCAGTGGGTAAGAGCACCCGACTGCTCTTCCGAAGGTCTGGAGTTCAAATCCCAGCAACCACATGGTGGCTCACAACCATCTGTAACAAGATCTGACGCCCTCTTCTGGAGTGTCTGAAAACAGCTATAGTGTACTTACATATAATAAATAAATAAATAAATGTTATTTAAAAAAAAAAAAAAAAAACCTCAACATCAAGTACTTTTGCTAATATCAAGCTGCCACCACAATACTTAGAACCGTAACTAAATCTTAGCAGTCCACTATATGGACTCAAATTCTCTTGTTATCTGAAGTATAGTTTGAAAGTAACCTGCAAATGAGCTTTGTCTAATTAGGGCACTTTTTTTTTGTTTTGTTTTGTTTTTTTGTTTTTTTTTTCTTTTTGGAGACAGGGTTTCTCTGTATAGCCCTGGCTGTCCTGGAACTCACTTTGTAGACCAGGCTGGCCTCGAACTCAGAAATCTGCCTGCCTCTGCCTCCCAAGTGCTGGGATTAAAGGCATGCGCCACCACCGCCCAGCAATTAGGGCACATTTTAAGAGTAAATCAATCAGTAAAAAAGTACAATTCAAACATGAAAATCAAAATCCCACATGAAAACCAAGCTTCTTTAGTAAATCACAGAATTAATCCTCTTTGCAGACAGCAAGTTAGGTCCGTGCAGAGAATAAGTATGCTAAAGTACTGGAGTGCTGGAGAGGTAACTCAATGCTTAAGAGCATAAGTAAAAAAACAGTTCATCTACTAACAGACAATTATAAATGGGAATGACAAAAAAAAGAACAAGAGAAAAGTCAAATTTCAGTCAGGTTAATATACAGATTAAAATAATTTAGTACACTAGATTAAAAGCATACCTTTGTAGCCACCAGGAGACTGATAGGAACTCATTAGTAACCTCCCTCCATGTGAACACCCTCTCAGAGTCCCCCGACTACTGATAAATGGCTGAGCAGGTCTGGGAAACATACTCGTGGGTGCTGGGTAAAAGGCAAGGCTGCCATTGCTTACTTGAACAGTTCCATCAGGATGATAACCTGCACCTTAAGAGAAAACAATTTAGAGTCAAGAATTAAATGGGTCCAAAGGCCCCATTTGTCAATATATATAAAAATATATTGCTATATGTATATATATATACACATATATATACACACACACACATATATATATACATACCTCTAACATATTTTCTCCCTTTAAAAACATGATTTATGAGCATATATGAGAAATAGAATATTACTCAGTTATAAAGGGGAAAAAAAATCTGGCACATGTCACAGTATAAGTGAGCTTTACAGGGGTTATATTGAATAAGTATATGATGCCAACTTACATGAGGTAGGCAGGGTAGTCAAATTCAAACTCATAAAGTAGAATGGTTGATTCCAGGGGCCAGTGGGAAATGAAAAGGAGTTAGTGGTAAGCAGATATAGTGTTATAGCCAGTGTGGAATGCACAATTCAGATGTGGTATCACATCTGTGGGAGGATGTTTTTGTGCACTGTGTATTCAAATGCTGATTTCTGTACACAGGGATCTGTAGCAGTCCCTACTTTAGTACTGTCATTATTTTGAAGCATCTCCTGATTCAATATTTTATAAAACACTGTTCTTCACCATCTTCTGATTGGCTAAATAAAGGGCTGTGCAGCCTATTGCTGGACAGGACAGGAGAAGACAGAACTCTCAGGCCCAGAGAGAAGGTTTCAGGTGGGGACCAGGGGAGTCATCACTGGGAGGTGAACAAAGAAGGAGGTGCCAGGCGAGACTAAGATGGCAGGTAACATGCCATGTGGCTGTTAAGTAGGCCAGGCCAGCATTGTTGGGTTAGAATACCCTAGAAAACACCCAGCTACTATGCCTAGTTTATAATAAATAATTAGTGGTTTCCATAACGTTATTCAGAGCAAGAATGGACCTAGAAAAGCCCCTACTTTTACAAGGTGTAAAAATGTTAAGAATGATGCCAGGTATCATGATGTATGTCTTTAAAAGCAGTACTTGGAGACAGAGACAGGTGACTCTCTCTGGCTTTGAGACCATACTAGTCTACACTACAAGTTCCTGATGCACTAGGGCTACAAAGTAAGACATCTCAAGCTAAAAATTCCAGATCAAGGAGTAAAAGAAAATCCTAATTTTGGGGGGAGGGGTGAAGAATGGGAGGTTCTCATGTAGCACAAGCTGGTCTTGAGCCAAGGATAATCATGAACTTCTTCTTATCTTGCTGTCTCCAACTCCCAAGTTCTAAGATTGTAGACATCGTCCATCATGCCCAGTTGATGCCAGTGTTGAAGATGAAACCTGGGACTTCTGACATGTTAGACAAACACTTTATAGCTGAACTACATCCCTTGGCCATGAATTATAATCTTGAGAATTCAAAATTGAGAAAGTCTATGACCACAGTGTCTGTTAGGTAAAATGCCTCTGTTTCAGCAATACGGTAACAGCAGAATGAGTGCCTCCACAGCAAGATCTGGGATCTCCCCTTAACCTCTCACCATTAAAGGGAAAAGCACCCAGAGGCTCAGCTCATTTGCTCAGCATGTCAAAGGCTTCAATACCAACACTACAAACCTACCAGTGCTTCTGTATTAAGGAAGGTAATAAATTTTAAAAAGGAAAAAAATAAATAAACCTTAAAAAGGTTACCTATGCTTTCAACATTCAAAACAGCTTTAAAAGGTTTAAACTTGTCTATGAGCTAACAGTACAATAGCATTTATCTCCTCGCTTTAGTTTTTATTTTCTATAAAACCCATCATCTGTACTTAAGGGGTAACACAGTGTAGAACAATAGCTTCACAATCTCCACGAGAACATCTAGAGGCCCTATCTAGCTCAGCCTCTGTCTAGATAATGAAAGCAATCGAACTTGAAATCAAGAGCCAACAAGACTAAAGCAGCCACTCAAGTTCTATCTCTTCATAGTTCAAACTAGGGAACTGAAGAAATGGTTCAACAGTTAAGGGCAGTTCCTGTTCTTTCAGAAGACCCCCAGCACCCACCACCAATAAATCTAAAAAAAAAAAAAAGTTTTCTTTAAAACAAACAAACAAACAAACAAACAAACAAAGGCTAAGGGCCTGGGAGACAAAAGCAAAGAGATCTCTGAGTTCAAGCCCAGCCTGGTCAACAAAGCAAGTTCCAGGATACCCAGGTCTACACAGAGAAACCCTGTCTTGAAAAACAAAAGATCAAAACAACAAAAACAAAACAAAAATAAGACAAAAAAAGCCTTCAAAAGTTAAGTTGGTAGGTAAATGTTGGGAATTGGTTCTAATACTTTGTCTTATTTCAGCTCCCAAAAGCCATGCTTCCAGACCTGAGGGTCCCTGTCCCTAGCTAGCTTCGATTGGTAATTAGGAATTTCATACAGCCACTGGCTGGGCAGGGAGACTGGGTAGGACTTTGAGACTGCACAGGCAAGGGACCAGGAGAGAGAGGAGGAAGAAGGGAATCGCCATAACTCAGAGACAGAGGGATTAGATTTAAGAGCTGAAGGAGAGAAACCATCCAACAATGTAGATGGAAAGGGGATGTGGCCCTATGGGGAGGCTCCCCAGAAGACAGCAAGCAGATATGAAATATAGATTTTTAAAAGATGTTAAGCCAGAAATACAGGAGGGGAATGTATGCTAGCCTCGGAGAGGTTTAGAAGTGCCCAGCCCTTGAGCTAGTCAAGGCATATAAAAATTAGCTGGTGTGTGTATCTTTCATTCGAGAATCCACAGAGCTCTTGGGAGAGTACAGCGCATATGCACATGAGACCCTTCAGGAGCCAAAGTGGTTTAACTAATTCTCCACTAGAGGTAAACTTAACTAAATGGAGGAAAATACATCAAAATGTCTTTCTACCAGACAAACATTAAAGAGATAAGTATTTACAGCTGTAAGGGCACTACAGACTGTTTACTTGAAAGGCTACTGTCTAAGTTTTCAGAAGGGCTATAGAGGGTACTCCAGTAAAGCACCAAGTTGGCATGTGGTACTTATAAAGAATATATGCAGAGGTCATACCAGTCTCTGGAGGCTGAGTTGTCTGGTCTATGTGTACAGCTGGGAGCTGGCATTGGGATACTGTCTGTGTACTTGATGAAGTAAAATTTTGATTGTAGCCAGATGAATAAGGAGGTTCTTTCATTTCTTGTTCTTTCCGTGGAGGCAGAGGTGCATTAACATTAAACACCTTAAAAGAAAGAGCACACAAAGCCACTGGGTATGGTTCAGAGGAAGTGCCTCAATACCATCTGTACCACTCACCAGATCCTAAGGCACTAGATGAGCAAAGGATTTGAACAGACATTTCTCCAAAGATAACAAACAACTAAAACTGAGGAGCATGATCATCCTTAGACATCAGGGAAAGTAAACCAAGACCACTACGGGATATCAGTTCATACCCTCTGGGTCCACCATTGTCAAAAGATGGAAAGCAAGACTAAACAGGGAGCAGGGGAACTGTAATCTTTTTACTGCTGGAAAGGTAAAATAGTACAAACACTGTGGAAAACAGATGATGGTTCCTTGTGAAGATAAACATAAACCCACCAGTTTCATGTCTAGATAGTCTCCCAAAAGGAGTAAAAGTCAAGAGTTGAACAGATATGAGCTTAGCAACATTATTCCTAATAGTAAAATGTCAAAAAAATCTAAATGAAATGAGACAAGTACATTAAGTATTATTCAGCCATAAAAAGAATGAAAATATAATATATATTACATAGCAAAAACATTATGTTAGTGAAACAAGCAAGTTAAAAAACAATTGGGAAAAGATGAGATGGCTCCCTGGGTAAAGACGCTTACTGAGCAACCTTAGTGACCGGAGTTAATCCAGGTAAAGGTGGTAGAAGAGAACTAATTGCATTATAATTGTCCTCTGACCGCCATATGCAAACTGTAGTGCTTTGCACATGATAATAATAAATAATATTGCTTTTGAAAAGAAATATATGGTTTCATTTCTACCTAGAATAAGTAACTACATAGAAGTAGAATAAAGGTTCAAGGAGGGAGAAATATTGGGAACTATAATCTAATCGAGTGTTCTAGTTTCCCTTTTGTTCCTGTGATTAAAAACAAAAAACAGGGGCTGGAGATGGCTCAGCGGTTAAGAGCACTGACTGCTCTTCCAGAGGTCCCGAGTTCAATTCCCAGCAACCACATGGTGGCTCACAACCATCTATAATGAGATCTGATTCCCTCTTCTGGTGTGTCTGAAGACAGCTACAGTGTACTTATATATGATAAATAAATAAATCTTTAAAAAAAAAAAAGAACTCTGACCAGTATTTTATTGATAAAGGATTTGTATGGCTTATACTTCCAAGTCACAGTTCATCACTGAGGTAAGTCAGGACAATAACTGAAGCAGAAACTTGAAAGCAGACCTGCTTGCTAGCCCATGCAACATTACATCTCACCATGAAGCTCAATCACAGTCAAGGAATTAGAACCCACAGGGGAACGCTGCAAGACAGCTTGCTCCTAAGCTCTTGCTAACCTAGCTTTCTTATTCAGCTTAAGACCACCTGCCTAAGGATAACCAAACACACACACACCACACCACACCACACCACACCACACCACACCACACCACACCACACCACAGGGAGATGGGAGGGCTTTCTTATACAGCTTAAGGCCACCTGCCTAAGGATAAACACACACACACACACACACACACACACACACACACACACCACACATGGAGATGAGAGGGCTTTCTGGGTCCTCTTACATCAATTTGCAATCAAGACAATGCCCTACAGATAAGAGCCCACAGGCCATTCTGATCTCAATAATGTGTCACTGGAGGTTACCTCCTTCCAGGTAACTTTGAGTTGTTTCAAGGTAATAACAGCTTGTGATTTATTTAACCTAAACTGTTCTGTCTGCCACATGGCTAGATACCTCTCCTCTGTTTCATACTTCTGACATCCTCCAAGTCTGGGGTAAATCTCTTGCCTCTATCTCCCAGAGTTCCAATCTCTTTACCAGAACTCCCACCTTCTACTTTCTGCCTTTTGCTAATGGGCCATCAGCTTTTTATTGACAGATGATGCTTCCACACAGTACAAAAGAGATTATCCTTATGTTGGGGTATAATATTGCATGCCTTTGAACTTGGAAGACCTCTCTGAATTTAAAGCCAGCCTGATCTACATTGGGAGTTCCAGGCCAGGCAAGGCTATAGTGAAACCATGTCTCACATAAATAAACAGTACCAAATCAAGGAATTCATCCCTCTGAGTTACTGGTCAGGAATGGTCTAAAACAGCACAGGGTACTGCCATTACTCTGGGTTGCCTACCATAACATGGTAGTAGGACCCTATTGCTGAAGATGCCATTCATTTGGATGCAGGACATAAGAGAAATCAAACTGACTAGGAAACTCTCTCCCTTCTGGATGACTTACACAGTGCTAGAAGTTGCTACTGGAGCTACTAGAGGAGAAAAGACATCAAGTCTCAACTGGTGATGGGCCCTGCATGTTATAATACCAACCTGGCAAAAAGAGCCAACTGGCGCTGTCATGGCATAATGTTTAATAAGGTAACCTGCTATTTTCTGACTGGATATGAAGCCTGTACCACAGCATGGATTTCATGCCTGATACTATAAACCTGGTCAAAAGCTACTGTTAGTGGTTTATGACATATTTATTCTGTCATAAATCTGTCAGATTTTTAAATATTTCTATTTTTAACCATACACTTATTTTGCTTTGAATTTTGATCAGAGAAGTGTTGCACTGGTTTTTTGAGACAGGGTTTCTCTGTGTAGCTCTGGCTGTCCTGGAACTCACTCTGTAGACCAGGCTGGCCTTGAACTCAGAAATCCACCTGCCTCTGCCTCCCAAGTGCTGGGATTAAAGGTGTGCTCTTAGCACACATCTTTAATCCCTCTGGCTGTAATACAGGCATGTCCTTAGTACATATCTTTAATCCCAATCAATGAAGATAAAGATAGTTGGTAGAAGAAAGCACCCATGCTTTAAAGTGGTGTCTTGAGTGACAGACAAAGTGATAAATTAGAGAAAGATTTCACAGAATAAAATATGCCTAACTCTCATGAGAAAAGAGAGGAAAGGGAAACCACTTGAGTTTCAGAGAAAGAAGGAAGCAGTTTTACTAGGACAGTTTTACAGAGACAGGTTGAAGAGAGAACAAGCGAGGCACAAATAAAGACAGATGAGCCAGTGAATGAAAAAGAGCCAGAAGATTTTAACATATTGCTAGAAATTAAGATTATATTTGGTTGAAACATAGTATGTATTGACTCCTTTTAAGGTATTGTACCTACAAAATTCTTTAAAATGCAATGTTGAGCCCTAATCCTTTAAAAGCTGCTATTATAAGCTATTTAGGATAATTAAAAAGTTAAATATTAACACAAGTTAATAGTTAAACAACTAAACTTATGGTCATGTTAGATACTAGTCTAGTTTATTACAGAATATACTTCCTTGGTTGAACATATAATAAATATCTAAAAATGAGCAATCTTTGCCTATTCACATATACGATAGATAGATAGATAGATAGATAGATAGATAGATAGATGGATGGATGGATGGATGGATGGATGGATGGATGGATGGATAGATGGATGGGTGGATAGATGGATAGATAGATATTCAGTCAGTCTTCAAAAACCTGAGATCCACAGAATATGGCATTTAAAGATCTTTTATTATTATTATTTTTTGTTTGTTGGTTGTTTTTTTTTTTTTTTTTTTGAGACAGGGTTTCTCTGTATAGCCCTGGCTGTCCTAGAACTCACTCTGTAGACCAGGCTTGTCTCAAACTCAGAAATATGCCTGCCTCTGCCTCCGGAGTGCTGGGATTAAAGGCGTGCACCACCACGCCCAGCTAAAATCTTTTATTATTTTAAGGCTTTTTGGATAATGAACAAGTCAGCTCCAGCGGCACCTCAATTCTACTTCAAAGAAGATGATGAAATGAGCATTGAAGAACCTCCATATGGAATTTGCTTCAAAAGTGGCAAGCTAGCCATTGGACAAGAAATTATCCTCATTTTAACTGCTGACAATATGATGTCCAAAATGGACAAAAAAAGGCGGGGAGGGAGAGAGACAGAGAGAGAGGGAGAGGGAGATGGAGATGGGGAGAGGGAGACGGGAGGGGGGGAGAGAAAGGAAAAGAAAGAGAGAGAGAGAGAGATGCAGGAAACTCAACTGCCAAGCTTTGCAAAGACAAGGTAGGTAAGCCCTTTCTAATTCCTGCTTCACAAAAAAAGTCTCAGATATTCTGGGCCAAAAGGCTGAAGATAGAGCTCCAATGTTCTAAAGAAAATTTGGGAGACTGTCTAGGCAGCCAACTATCCCTGACATTTCTATAGTTTTGGAAGGTGCTTGCACTGCACTTCCTGTATACTCAGGTACTATTTATTCCTTCACAAGTCTCTGATGGGGTTAAAGACTACATAGTTATAATCTTATAATACTATAATTTATTCTATCTTGGTGATTATGACTTCTATCATAACTTGTATTACCAACCTAAAAACATCTTCTTATACCTAAACATATTTTCTCGAGTCCTAAACAAGTTAAGCTTTTATTGTAAGATTATTTAAATGATTTAGGTACAAAACTCTGAACTCACCAAGAGTGCTTTCTCCTAAACTGATATATACAAATGGACTAGACACTGTCAATGTAAACCTTACATAATAGTTTTTCATAATTGTTCTTATTTTATATGCTTTAGAAGAGAAAGAGACTTTTATTGAACTTTAAATAAAAAAAAAAAAAAAAGTCGGGCATGGTGGTAGACGCCTTTAATCCCAGCACTTGGGAGGCAAAGGCAGGTGGATTTCTGAGTTCGAGTCCAGCCTGGTCTACAGAGTGAGTTCCAGGTCAGCCAGGGCTACACAGGGAAACCCTGTCTTGAAAAAACACAAAAACAAAAACAAAAACAAAACAAAAAAAGGAGAAATGTTGGGTTTGTCTTGTGTGCTGTGTATTCAGATACTGAGTTCTGTACCCCACTATGGACATGGGCATTGTATTGACCAATGTTCTGTAAAGAATGTTCCCCAATAGTACCTGCTTGGTAAATAAAAAGGTAGAGCTTGTAACTGAGCAGGAGAAAAAAATAGGACAGAAATTCAGATCGAGTGAGGGAATCTCAGGTAGGGACAAGAAGAGAGGACAAAGGAGAGGAAAAGGAGGAGATCTCCATGAGACAGGATGGACCATGAGGACACACATGAAACAGAGCAAGACTCAGCAAATAACGGGACATTTATCTGGTTATTAATAGACTAGTTGGGTTAGAATAGTGTAGAGCCTGCCTATCACAGTACCACAGCTGATGTCTCTCCGTTGTTCACACAGGAGCTAAATGGGATAGAGTAGGGCAGAAACCCCCTATAAAATCAATACAACAGAACCTGTTTGAACTGGGCAGGCTTTAAAGAGGAAGAGCAGACAGGGAGCCATCAATAAAGAGGCACTATGACAAAACCACACAAGACAAGCCCAGTGGACTAGTCTGACAGATTAGACTATACTTCAATAGGTAATGTCAGATGAAGGATTCTATTTCATCATGTGATGAACCACTGTCTGCTTTTGATTAGGCAAAAGAAAAAATAAATTTGAGTGCTAATATTATGAGACTGCCAGGGAAAGTAGAAAAGCAAGGAGAGTAGGGGGAGTTCAGCAGCCCTGCACTGGGCCTGCTCTACACTGTTCACCCACTACTATTATTTGCAAGGTGCTAGTGTGAAGCAGGAAGCACCAACAATAAAGGCACTTTCTCCCTTACTAAATAGTTTTCTCCCCCAAAATACACAATCTAGTGTCACACTATCTTTTTCTTTCTTTTCTTTTTAAAAGATTTTTCTTTGGGTGTGTACATGTTGGCTTCATATATAATATGTGCACCATGTCGACAGCTGCTGCCCAGAAAGGCCAAAAGAGGGTATGGGATCCAATGGATGTTATTGAATGTTACAGACAGCTGTAAGCCACCATGTAGGTACCGGAAATCAAATCTGAGTCCTCTATAAGAACAGCAAATGCTCTTAACCACTGAGCCACCTTTCCAGCCCCTGCAATATTATTCTTAAAAAAGTTTTGCACTACAATTATTTTTTCTTCTCCTTCTCCTCCTCCTCCTGCTCCTCCTCCTCCTCCTCCTCCTCCTCCTCCTCCTCCTCCTCCTCTTCTTCTTCTTCTTCTTCTTTTGAGACAGAGTTTCTCTGTGTAGCCCTGGCTGTCCTGGAACTCACTCTGTAGACCAGGCTGGCCTCGGAACTTTAGAAATCTACCTGCCTCTGCCTCCCAAGTGCTGGGATTAAAGGCATGCGCCACCACTGTCCAGCCTTACACTACAATTTCTAGAGAAATACATTTTCAGAATACACACAAATCTGAAGAAAACTAAAACTCTGTGAGCCAGAATGAGATTAAAATAAAATTAAATGAATTTTAACTTATCTCTTACTTCAAGTTATTAAAGCTAAAACCTTAAGTAATGCAGTATCAGTAATGATTAATAATATGCATAACTGTTGCCAAAACAATGTTTATCATTCACATATTCCTTTTGTGGGGAGGGAGTATTAGGGGTCAGTCATATTCATTTTCACATGGGTTCAAAGCTTTGCCTGTTAATTTTCAGAGAGGAAACAAGGTTCTGATAAAAATACTCCTTGGACAAATCACTCTTAAGGGCAGGTACCACGCCTAGCAGTGAACAACAACAACAAAAAACTCAATAGCGTTTTTGGAGGTTGTCTATATCATATTAAGTTAGGACATTTTTCCCCCTACCTTATAGGTCCTTTGTATGCGCACACACACACTATGGCTTCTAGTTTGGGGATTTTTAAATGGACTCCTGTATGTATCTCTACTTCTAAATGCATTTATGTGCCTTTCCTTTGGCTCTTTTTCTTGTTTGGTGTTTTGTCATATTCCAGTTTGTTTGTTTGTTTGTTTGATTGATTGATTGTATTTTATTTTTCTTTATCAGCATTACTTAGATGCCTGTTTATTTATGAAAGAGAAATAGAAAGGATGTGGACTGGAGAGGAGAGTAAGTGGGGGGGACCTAGGATGAGTAAGGGAAAGGGAAACCATAATCAGAATATATTGTATGAAAAAAAAATCTACTTTTAATTAAAAAAATACTTCTTGAAAATTCTGGGGGTTGTAGATTTAATACTCTGTCACAAACAGTGACAGATTTAAACTCCAGCAACCCAAATAAGAGCAACATGAAAGCAAACTTTTTACCCAGTACCAAAGCTAGGTGTGGGAGAAACCTCAGCTTGCCCACAGCCATCGTTTCCCTTTCATACTCACTGTCTGCATGGCCTGAAAAGGTGCTGTGCTAATGGCTTCTGAACTCCCACTTGCAGGAGGTAACTGGAAGCTCTTTGACAGGGGAGGATTTGGAGAAGCAAGTGCAGAAGCTGGCTTTGGCTTGCAGGGGGAGACCACCATCTGTGGAGGAGAAGAAATGCAGCATCAGCCATGCTTGCCATATGCCAGGAGGTTAACTTACACTAAGCCCCAAGCTGACAGAAGTCAGCAAGTTCTTTAGGGTGACATGGGAACACAGGAATGCAGAGAGCAGCGTTTGCTTACAGTTTCAAATCTAGACTGCTGAGGATGCACAGTACACTTGCTTTGATAGGGTTCTGACAAAGAGAGTGTCACACAAGGGGTTCTCAACTTCCTACCAGCATCAAGAGTTCTGCAAAAATTGCTATTTCCCAACTAATAATCTAATATTACTCCATTTATATGCAAATACTGAGTTTAAGAAAAACTTTGGGTTAATTCGTTCCTTAATTATTTTAAAAATATAGTGGATTTCTAAGTCCTCTGCCAAAAAAAAAATCGTCTAATTTAAGTAATTCTTACCTATAAAGCCAAATTATTTAATATCACATAAAGCCCAATTTCAACCAGATTATAAATCAGACCATTATAGGTCACTTGATTAAAAAAAAAAAATCACTTTTTCTTTGTCAAAAAGCCAACTACCCTAATTTAGAGCAAGTGAACACTTTAAAGACTAATAACCCATGTTTTCTTACATTCTATAATGAAATCTCATTTATTAGTGCACCTCAAAATTATAACCTAATAAATTCCCCCCAAATTCACCCCATCCATGTCTATCTAGGATTTGCTCAAAGAACAAAGGCTGAAATTTAGATCTATACTCACAAACCTCATACTGTCAAAATGCTTTTGATAATATGAGCCAGAAAGACTATAACTCATTTCAACTCAGTCAATGCTAATAACACTATAAAAACCAAATCTTCAGTTATATGATAATATCTCTTAATTCTACATGAAGCTTTTCTCTATTATATATTTAAAATAACATAAGGAAACCTAATACTTTGCTAATGATAAGAGTTTTACTTTATTTTTAAGTCTGTCTATGTGTGAATACATCTGTTTGTGCACATGAGTGCAAGTGTCCATGTAAGCCAAATGTCTCAGATTCTGAGGCTAGAATTACAGGTAGTTGTGAGCTACTGGATATGAGTGCTGGGACTTAAGATTTGGCTCCTGGTTGGGGGGTGGGAGTTAAAAAAAAAAGATTTGGCTCCTCTCCAAAATCAATATATATTCTTAGTCACTGAACTATCTCTTCAGCCCTGTATGCTACTTATTAAAATAATAAATTGACTAAGCTTGGCCATACTCTCCTGAAATCCCTACACTTGAGAAGTGGGAGCAAAAGGATCAGGAATTCAAGGCCAACCTGTGCTACAGGAGATCATCCCAAAAAACAGTAATAGAGAGGCCGGAGAAATGGCTCAGTGATTAAGAGACCTTGTTGCTCTTGCAGAAGACCTAGGTTCAATTCTTAGAAACTATATAACTTCAATTACAGGAACTAATGTCCTCTTCTAACCTCCTTGGGCACCAAACACCATGTGGTACACATATATACATGCATGAAACAAAATGAATAAATCTTTAAAAAATGAGTAATAATAATTCTGGATATATTTATTACATCAAGTAAGATATGTACTATTAATTCTATATACATGGCAAAGCCACAATAGTGACCTGTGTATGTTCTAGGACCACAACATCTACAGAAGGTAATGCATTAATAAATACAAACATTTTAATTCCATCAATCATGCCAGTAACTAATAAGCTCATTTGGCAATTCTTTGAGACAGCAAAGTAATTAAGACCATGGGTCTCATTACCTCAGGGGTCTCTGAGGTCGTAAACTCTGTTTCAGATCCCGAAGAAGCCTGATCAGTAGTCACCAAGCAAGCATTTGAGCTACAAGTAACCGGAGAAGAGGCCTAGATACAAGGAAGATAGAAAGCATTGTCAATATATACTGTGCTTACTTCATATTTCCTGGGCCCTGATTGGTACCAGGCAGTATGCTAAATGTGTTATATATATTAATACACTTAATCCTAACAAACATGGTGAGTAAGCACAATTACCTTCATTTTAGTGACATCAAGAAGCAATGAATAATCAGGCACACAAAGAATAGTGGTACATACCTTTACCCCCACTCTTGGGAAGCTGAGGCTGGCAGATCTCAGAGTTTAAGGCCAGCCTGGCCTAGTATACAGAAAAAGTTACAGGATAGCCAGGGCTACACAGAAAAACCCTATGTTAAAAAGCTTGTTTCTGGCCAGGTGGTGGTGGCACATGCCTTTAATCCCAGCACTTGGAAGGCAGAGGCTGAGGCAGGCGGATCTCTAAACTTGAGGCCAGCCTGGTCCACAGAGTAAGTTCCAGAACAGCCAGGGCTACAAAGAGAAACTTTGTCTTGGAGAACAAGAGGAAGATGTGAAGAAGCAGCAGCAACAGCAAAGCAAAGCAAAGTGAAGTAATCTGCCCAAGATCAGAATAATATAGTTCAATTTCAGGACACTTAAATTCATACACTGCTTCTGCCCCAGTTACACACACACACACACACACACACACACACACACACACACACACGCACACCAGTAAGAGTTTGAAAGGCCAGCCCGGTCTACAGGCCAACCAGAGCTATATTTCCAGACCCTGCTCCATCTAACCACCACCACTCAGAAAGAGATCAGGGGAAATTGTTTAATACTTCAGAACAGTTTATATACTAATATACATGATTAGTAGCTAACCAACATATGAGAATTATGGAAATGTTCTAAAATTATGCTTGTTTTTCAGTACTTTTAATTAAGGTAATAAAGCAACTAACTACCCATCATAAGTGGGACTGGTTGCTGTTGGGCTATACTTGTATACAAGGAGAATCCCAGAAACTCTAACTTAACCCTCCTTTGTCCTCTTAATAGTCAAGCTAAAAAGACTGGAAGCCAGTCCAGTGGAACATATATATTTCCCCAGGGCTAGAAGAATAAAACAAGAAGACCAGAAGTTCAGGACCACCCTGAACTACAGAGCAAAACTCTGGCTTAAAAACAAAATGATAAATTCTACTTAAAAGTTTCACTTAATAGGGTTTCAGCTGCAGCTCATGACATAACACTTGCCTGGCAGGCAACCACAGAAGCTAAATGCATTCAATGTCCAGCACCACAGTAGGGACAAAACATTTTACTTAACAACAACAAAATCTTTATATTAGTATTCATTTATAAGTTGCAATTACTCTTGCCTGCAAATTATCACTTCAAGTAGAGTGGCCAGAAGTAGTTTTAAGTACTGGTGAATAAACATGGTGTTTGAGACCAGTGGTTCTAAATGTAGGTATGCAGACTCACCTAGAAGATATTTAAAGACAAATGCTACTGGTCATTCTTGCACAGGCCAACATCCCAGCACTCCTGAGGCAGGAGGATCACAAGTTCTAAACCGGCCTAGGCTACAAAGTGAATTCAAGGTCATCCTGGGCTACATTAAAGACTTTGTCACTAATAACAACATGCACTCGCTTGCGTGCACGCACACACACACACACATGCACACACACACGCACATGCACACACACACATAAACACACAATATTATTCTAGTTGGTCTAAGATAAAAACATTTTTTTTCTCAATCAGATATATCAGAATAAGTCTGATTACTCTTGCTAAAGTAAGAAGTCCTCCCCATACAGCAAAAAAGAGTATAAAACAAATTAATCCAAAAGTTACCTGTGATGGTTCTTGAAGAAAATCACTTTGGTTGGACAAGTTTTGTTCTGCAGATACTGTAGAGACTAAAGAAAACCAAACAATTACAGGGAGAGAAAAGTTAATACATATCAATTTAACAAAACAAAGTTTATTCTTTACAAAGTAAGTGTCAATTAGAAGAACAGGTTCCTATTGCAACTTTGAAGAGAATAGACTGGGTACTAGTCAGAAACACTAATTCCATGTGTGGTATACAGTGATGTTCTAAAGTTATATGGGTAAAACCAGTATTCCAAAGCTTCTAAAAAGGAGCAAACAAACTATCACTTAAAAAATTATTAGGGATAATAATCTAGAAGACAAAGATTAAGCCACTGTGAGTTGTCACTGATACACATAATCTTCATAAGTCTTAGCTGGTCATCTGTTTGTTTGGATTTCCTCACTGTGGCTATACATATTAATATACTTTTTATAATTATATAGTTTTCAGTTTGGTTTCACTCATTAATATCAATCACTTCTATTAACTATGATGTGAACTATTCTCCTTGCTTCACCAGTCTTACAGCCTTACAGCATCAGTCTTTAGCAGCTGTTCAATGCTTACCACAGTTAGACTGTAGTTTTGATCATGTCACTCCTTACCTAAGAGAAATTATCATGGAACCACAGCCCCGAGCTTTGAAGCATCACACCATTTTGGCACCATCATTTGTTATCATGATATTCATTGTTCTAAGTATTATTGAAGTAATCTTGTCAGCTAGGATGATCCAAAAGCCTCCACACTAGACCGACAACTCAAAAGTCAAGTAGGTTGTACTCAGAAATCACAATCCCAGAAAGAACATGGAAAATTGCTAAAGCAGCTATTAGGCATTTTTACTTGCCCATCTGAGGACATTATATTTTCGAACAAATATAGTATGTTACTAAAGGATGCTTACGTCCTAATGATAATTTATCCCTATGTAACTCTACTGATTAATGGATACAACTAGAATAAATTAACACACTTAAGCTATCTGGAGTGAGTGAATGATTCATAAAAGAAATGACTGTTAGCTCCAAAGCTGTTTAAGTCTTTAGAATAACTATGTTCCTAGTGGGTTACCTGGACAAGCTGAAGGCGGCTGTGATGATGGAATTGCACTTGAGGGTTTGTCAAAATCTAGAACAGACTCCTAAAGAGGAGATTTTAGATAGCAAAAAGAAACACAGATGATTCGTTTAATAAGTAGTTCACTGTATTGACCATAGCTATTACCAAAGATGCTAGCTAAGCTGCAGGCAAGTAGCTAATTTCTACCTTGTGATGTTAACAAGTTGAAGAGTCAAAACTAAACCCTAAAGTTACTGTCAAACAAACCTCAAGATTGGGTCAAGTATTAAAACTAGAAATTCTATATAGTATGCATGCCTGATCTGAGTCTTAAGCATAAAATGTTAGTCTCAGTCTAGTTTGAACTTAAATTTTTATTATACCTAACAAATGTGAAGGTCTAATTATTTTTATCTCAACTACTTACTGGTTCCTGCTGGTAAACATTTTATGATGAGAAACTATTCCCTTCTCATATCTGTATAAGAGGGTTCTCTTAAGAAAACTTCCCAGACTCTGCTTACTGAAGCTAGAAATTTGCAGAAAGCATCTTTCTTCTTTCATTTATCTTGAAATAAAATGAAAGATAAACAAATTATCTTTCATTCTGCAAACTAGAGGGCTGGAAATTAAAGAAAGAATTTGACTTGAGTTATGCAGCTGTCAAGAAACAGTACTGGTGTTTACACCCAGGCCTATATCCAAAGCTCAAGACTTATTTCCTCTATTTAAATTTACTTTGTTTACTTGAGTAAATTTACTTAGTTTACTTGAGAGGCCTCAGTAATATAATGCTGCTCTGAAATTTTCTAAGACTCTGTGTCATACAATTTAACTAAACACAGAATTTCATAATGGATTATTGGTCACACCTTTAATTCCAGCACCTGGGAAGCAGAAGCAAGCTGAACTCTCTGAATTCCAGACCGGCCTGGTCTACATTGTGAGTACCAGACTAGCAGAGCTACACAGTGAGGAGACCCTGTCTTCAAGGGGAAAATAGTCTTTTACACAATTTAATTATTGATTTAGCACAAATTTCCAATCTTCTATAGCTTTGAAGACAGGTGATGAGTGTCTCATACATTTTTAGGCAGTGGGACCTGGAAAGACCAAGCAGCTAACATGGTTCTCAGTTTTAATACATCTACCAAAAATCTGCAGCAGTCCTGACACTTATACACATGATATTTTGATATATTTAATTAATTTTTTTACACACAACAAACTTAGGAAGTGAAGACTGCAATTTTTTTCACATTAAAAAATAATAATAACAACAAAGCAGAAAAACCAACTTGTCCTGATAGCAAGGAAACTGAAGAACTAGGACACCATTCTACATAATGGGATCTAGAATCTTAAGAATTTTAACACAATGTTTCATACACAAGTTACTAGTTCCAGAAATATCACTTAAGAGTCATTTTTAAAATGTCTCATAGGCAAAATGTGTGACAGGAAAGTTATGGGAACAGCCAACCATTTCCTGGTTGAACTTTATGCCTGTTTCACAGGAAGTAATTTGTCCCTGATACTATATGCCCAAGACTTAGGGCTGCAGGGACCAGAGGCCCTAGGAAGAAAAACTACTGGTACTGTTTTGATAAATGGATTTTTTTCAAACTGCCTTTTAAATACATATATTTATACCCACAGATTAGTACTACTATCATCCTTGGTCAAAGAAGCTTTTGGGCAGTAAGCATCAGTCAATGCATAAATTCATAAGTGGTCAAAGTGTATAGAGTGTCTTGAATGCTCAGCTCTAAACGGGACATTTTGTATCAACTCCTTCACAGCTCAGGGAATATCCCAGAGGAGAGCATAGAAAGTGTGAGACCCAAATAGGGAGGCGTGCCTTGAAATGCTCTCTTCTGGATATGACATAGCTTTTGTACTCATGAACTCATGGTAATCTACAGAAGTCCAAGCCAGTCACTATTTCAACATGGATGAGACAGGGACTCATAAAGTTCTGCCCCTAGCTGAGGAGCTATATCACCCCTTGATATATTCTGGGGTGCTATCATGCATGAGTGGAGGGAGGCACGACATAGGAGATGGGACACATATCACTTTTCTTTAGGTCTGTGTCCGTGAGTAGATTGCTTTTGCTCTGGTAAATGAGCCCACACTCACACACATGCGGATAGCACTAACTAAATGCTATGTTGTTTTGTTTTTTTTTAAGAGGGGGGAGAGAATATGAAGGTGGGTACAAGGGACCATGGGACAGGGAAATTTGAACTGGATATGATGTAATGTAAGAAACTGTCAAAGAACAAAAAATACAATAAAGTCAAACAAAACAAAAAATAAAATAACACTGCTCATACTTGCATAAAGTTATAAGTTCCTTGAATCTGGCTCATGAGGTCCTGCAGTTTTTCTTTCCTCAATACTGGATCCTTTGGAAGGGCAGAAGAAGAGTCTATAGGCTGAGGCAGGGGCTTAGGCACCTACAAGACAACCCACCATGTGTGAAACTCACCAGGAAGCTTACATTACTAGCACATCTTCAGGAAATCAAATGGAAATATTTATTAGATTTATCACAGTAAGAATTCTCACAAAAATCTATTTCAGTTTTCCCCTTTCAAACAACTTAAATGAAAGTCTTTCTAAAACATAAAGTAATCTCTTTCTTTCTTTTTTTTTTTCTTCTCTTTGGTTTTTCAAAACAGGTTTCTCTGTGTAATACCTCTTGTTCTCCTAGACTCACTTTGTAGATCAGGCTGGCCTCAAACTCACAGAGATCCACCTGCCTCTGCTTCCAGAGTGCTGCAAAGGCATGCACCACCAGACCCAGCTAAAGCACTGTCTTTCTAAAAGGACACAGAATAAAAGGCCTTCCTGAAAAGTATACATTCACTCAGTATACTTCCTTTCATTATACATAGCATTTGTTCTGTGATAAGAACTCACTGACTATGACACATACCAATGATATGTTTCTCATCAAGTCAAGAATTACTATTATCACGTTAACAAATATGCATCTCATTCTTAAGATGCATATGATTTCAGAGACATTAAATACTATATAGCTATATATATATCCATATACAAAACATACACAATAGTAATAAAGTATTTTGTTATATTTAATTTAAAAACATACTCTTGGAGGCGTCTGCTGTTAGAAACTCTCATGATAAACTGCTAGACATCTTGAATTTACCTTAATTAACAATTTAAAGTTCTTCTTTTAATTTATTTATTTATTTATTTATTTATTTAATGTATGTGAGTACGCTGTAGCTATCCTCAGACACACCAGAAGAGGGCATCAGATCCCATTACACATGGTTGTGAACCACCATATGGTTGCTGGGACTTGAACTCAGGACCTCTAGAAGAGCAGTCAGTGCTCTTTTTTTTTTTTTTTTTTTTTTTTTTTTTGGTTTTTCGAGACAGGGTTTCCCTGTATAGCTCTGGCTGTCCTGGAACTCACTTTGTAGACCAGACTGGCCTTGAACTCAGAAATCCGCCTGCTTCTGCCTCCCAAGTGCTGGAATTAAAGGCGTACATCACCACAGCCCAGCCAGTCAGTGCTCTTAACCACTGAGCCATCTCTCCAGCCCCTTGTTATTTTTTAACATATATGTGGTGTTTTGTCTGTGTACGTGTGTATACCATTTATGTGCTTGGTGAATGCAAAGGCTAAAATACATCAGATACCCAGAACTGAAACGCAGTGTGAGCTGCCATAACAACGTCTGAAATCAAACCCCAATCTCCTCTAGAAGAATAGTCAGTGAGTACTTTTAACCACTGAGCCATCTCTCTCTAGCCATTAGCCGTATTCTTTATAGCTGCGAACAGCTGTTCGCAGAGAAGTGAATGCCCTCTTAGTTACTCAAAGAGCCTAAAACATCAATACAATGTTGCCTGTCCCATAAAAGCAAATTCAATAAATTAAACATCCCTGGTTTTTAATATCATTCAAAACATCATAAGATCAATATTCTAATAAGGTAAAGGTTCAAATGCCAAGTGGATCTAAAAAAACAAAAACAACAATTGGTTGGTTGGCTGGTTGGTTGGTTGGTTGGTTGGTTGGCTGGCTGGTTGGTTGGGTTGGGTTGGTTGGTTTGGTTTGGTTTGGTTTGGTTTGGTTTGGCTTGGTTTTCTATGTGTTTGTTTGCTTTTTGTTTTAAGACAGGTTCTCACTATGCAGCACTAATTAGTGTGGAACTTGCTATATGTAGACAAGGCTAGGCTCAAACTCTCAAATTACAGTTTTGTTGTTTTGTTTTGTTTTGTTTTGTTTTAAGAGCTTTATTGGGGTATTAACCTGAGTTTTTAATATGCTTCTCAACAGCAATCATGCAATTACTATTAGATATTCTAAGTTAATAAGGTGTGGCTGTCAAATTTCTACAAGGGCAGGAATAATATAAACACATTAGCACTTGTAAAAAAGAAAAGGAGAGAAAAAAATAGGACTTGAAGGGAGGAAAGTCATGGCAAAGGAAAAGAAAAAAGTGAGTGGTGGCACATGCCTCCAATCCCAGCACTTAGGAGGCAGAGGCAAGTGAATCTCTATGAATTTTAAGGCAAGACTGGTCTATATACTGAGTTCCAAGACAGCCAGAGCTGCCCAGTGAGATCTTGTCTCAAAAACAAAAAAAAAATATAGGTGTAGTGGTATAGGTCTTTAATTCCAGCACTCTGGAGGAGAGGCTGGCAGATTTCTGTGAGTTCAAGGCCAGCCTGATCTTCAAAGCAAGTCCCAGGACAGCCAGGGCTATTACATAGAGAAACCTTACTTTGGGAAGAAAAAGAAAAAGAAAAGGACAACTCTAAAATTCTCCTTCTTTTCTTTCTTTCTTTCTTTTTTTTTTTTTTTCTTTTGGTTTTTTTGAGACAGGGTTTCTTTGTGTAGCCCTGGTTGTCCTGGAATTGACTCTATAGACCAGGCTGGCCTCAAACTCAAAAATCCACCTACCTCTGCCTCCCAAGTGCTGGGATTAAAAGCAAGCGCCACCACTGCCTGGCTTAAAATTCTCTTTCTATAAGGCAGCATTGAGAAGTTTTTTTTTTTTTTTTGCTTTTTGAGACAGGGTTTCTCTGTGTAGCCCTGGCTGTCCTGGAACTCACTTTGTAGACCAGGCTGGCCTCGAACTCAGAAATCCGCCTGCCTCTGCCTCCCAAGTGCTGGGATCAAAGGCGTGCGCCACCACGCCTGGCAGTTTTCTTTATTTATAAAATGCTGATGCTTTGATCTCTCCAAAGAAAAGGGTTCTTCACACTATTAGATGACCAAAGACTTGATCAGAAAGTTCCTGACTAAAAAAACCAAAGTGATATGTTTGCTTCATAAGCAATATTAAGTAATTTATAATTATAATCTATAATTAATTATATATAATTAATAACATAATTTAACAACCAATACTAGAAAAGATTATATCCAAGGATCATTCCATATAAACCTCACATCCTAGGATCTTATCATTAACAGGAGGCAGACATAAAAATCTACTACTCACATCTTTGGGTTCTACATTTAACTTCCTCGTCAGGACTTGGCCATTTGGTAAGAGGCCTGCTGAAGCTGCTCCCCAGGACTTTAGAGAAATCTGTGATTGTGGTACTAAGGAGTGTTTCTGGTTCTCAGCATTGTTTTCCCAGGATACTGGAGTCCCAGGCTGCACTGAAGCCTGTTCTCTGCACACAGGGGTGGTCCAGGATCTGCTGCCACTCTGTTCACTCTGCACAGATACTGCCCAGGATCCAGGAGGCAGCTTCTTTGGATCTTGTTCTTTCTGTGACTGAACCACCCATGGCTTTGGTGTCTCCTGTACATTCTGCTCTTCTTGAGGACTGCCCACTTTGGACTTAGGGCTTTCTGGCTTCCACTGACTGACAGGTGTTATAGGAACCTGCTGCTTCTGCTCTTCCTGCAATGTTGGCCTGAGTTTCCCCTGTACTAAGGAAACCACAGGCTTTGATACCTCCTGAGTCTTAAGAGAAGACTTCCAGGACTCCAAGGACTCTTTCTTCTTCTCCTGACCATCTGGCTCTGGAAGTGTATTCCAGCATTTGAGGAGACTTGGTTTCCTAGCATAATCTGCTTCCCAGGATTGTTCTACATTTTCTTGTTTTCTTGAAAATTTTACTTCTGTCATATAGCGTCTGTTAAGAAACTAAGTCAGAGAAATAAACAATGTGCTTCAGGCTTAAAATGCATAGACTCTGAATGTAATGTTTAACTCTATTGGTATTCATATGTCCCTTAGTCTCACATGAAACCATGTCACATGAAACTTGTCCTTGAAGAAACTGGCCTATTTTTCTATCTACTCAATTAACAAAATGTAAATTTTGACACTTCAAAAGTAGAAAATTGGGACTGGAGAGATTGCTCAGCAGTTAAGAGCACTGACTGTGGTTAAGAGCACCCACGTGGAGGTTTACAACCATCTGTAATGGAATCTAATGCCCTCTTCTGGTGTGTCTGAAGACAGCTACAGTGTACTCATATACATATAATAAATAAATATATCTTTGAAAAAAATTTTTTAAAAACTAGAAGAAACTACATGATATGGCACTACAACCGATTTAGGAAGTACCTAAATCTACCAATTTTGCCTTTGCCAGCCTGAGTTTTTCCACCTACCTGTTACCCTCCTTTATAAGTCACAGCCAGGATAGTTCAATTATGAAATTATACTGTTTATCTGTATGTCTCCTCAGTTTCCAGATTTTTCTCTATTTTGCTCACATTATCTATTATATTGTGTATCTGGTTCTCCAATTCTCTTCAACTTTCACAAATTTCAATGTCATTTTCAAAGAGTAAACAATCTTTTCTGCTATTATGTAAATTCTGCTAACAAAATTCTATACATCCTTAAAAGTCTAACATAAGGGTATAAAGTAGCAATAGCTAATGCTGGACAAGTTACTGTTTATCATACTAGCCCCCATTAGCTCTCACCATAGAACAGATGTGGTCCTCCTGTTTACTACATAGAAGAGAACAACAATCCAGCCAGACACAAAACTAAAACACCCCAAAGCAGGATTATAGTTCAGTCTGTCTGCCCAAGCCTCAGACTAAACCACAAGTAACAGATGAAAGATGGAAACAACCTAATCACATCTTACCTCTTGTGGCTGTATCTCTGGTTGTACAAGTTCCGTAAGAGATTCTGGGAAGATAAAATGATTAATAAATACAAAGTTCTAAGCTTTCTTTTTTCTTTTTTCTTTTCTTTTTTTTTTTTTTTTTTTTTTTTTTGGTTTTTCGAGACAGGGTTTCTCTGTATAGCTCTGGCTGGCTGTCCTGGAACTCACTTTGTAGACCAGGCTGGCCTCGAACTCAGAAATCCACCTGCCTCTGCCTCCCAAGTGCTGGGATCAAAGGCCTGCGCCACCATGCCCGGCTGTTCTAAGCTTTCTTATTATTCCTGTAATTCATTCCAGCCATGAATTTCAAAGGACTCAGAAGAATTAATACGATTAAATATATTCATAGCTGGACTCTTTCATCTATTACTTATTGGTCATAAGTATGTGGACAGCCTAGGTTTTATAGCTCAGTGGTAGAGCACTTGCACAACATGTACAAGGAGTGGAATACAAAAATAGGAAGGAAAAAAGGAATGCGTTCTAAGGATAATTATAATTGAAGTTAGTATTTCTCCTATATAAGATATTGACTGAAGTCATTTCCATTAAAACTTAATTTAAGGACAGGGTCTTATTATGTAGTCCTGGGTGCAAGGATTCAAGTGTGGACCATCCGGGCCAGGCGTGATGGTACACACCTTTAATCCCAGCACTCGGGAGGCAGAGGCAGGCAGATTTCTGAGTTCGAAGCCAGCCTGGTCTACAAAGTAAGTTCCAGGACAGCAGGAGCTATTCAGAGAAACCCTGTCTCAAAAAAGCCAAAACAAAAACAAAAACAAAAACAAAAGTGTGGACCATCATATCCAGTTAAAAATATTTTGTTTGCTTTTTGGTTGGTTGGGTTGGTTGGTTTGATTTGGTTTTGTGAGACAAGGTTTCTCTATAGTCCTGGCTATTCTAAAACTTGCTCTGTAGACCAGGCTGCCTTTACCTATCTCCTTCTACCCACAAATAGCCTTATTAAAACTGTAATGACAGTTAAAGTTTACGAAGACAAATTAGTAACCTCAGCTTGAAATGGAGCCTCTGTCAAACTGTACTACGGTTAGGAGAGTAAGAGAGGGAGACAGGGAAGCACTGGACATTAAAAGACTCCCAGGACTCCTAGGACTTTGCTTCTTTTCAGTCATCAGGTTCTGGAAGCATATTCCAGCATTTGAGGAGGCTTCATTTCCTAGCACAGTCCTAGTAGAATCAGCAAAGTAGGAGTGGGGAGGTAGCTTAATTGGTTATTTTTGCTATTATGCACAAAGCATTGGGTTCCTCAGTATGGTTCCTAATACAATATAAAGTAAGCAACTGAATACAAACTTTTAATTCTAGTACTGGGGAGACAGAAGCAGGAGGATCAAAAGTTCAAGGCCACCCTAGTTATATAGTAAATTTAAGGCCAGCCTTGAGACCTTGCCAAATAAAAAATATTTTTTTTATTTTAAAAAGAGAAAGGCAGCTCTTTCTTTAAGCTCTCACCTTTCTTACTCTCATCTGTAGCCTTCCTTCTTTCTCTCTCCCTTCCCCCCTCTCTCCACCTGGCCATGACCGGCCTCTCTCCCTCTTTCTACCTTCTCTCTTTCTCCCTGTCTTTCTACAATAAAGCTCTAAAACCATTAAAAAAAAAAGATAAAGAAGAAAATAAATGGCTGATCAAGTAATATATTTCATTTTCTTGTTTTCTTTCTGTTTGTTTGTAGACAGGGTTTCTCTGTTTAACAGCCCTGGCTGTCCTGGAACTCATTTCATAGAGGAGACTGACCTCAAACTCACTGCCTCTGGAGTGTTGGGATTAAAGGCACGCAACTCCACATCCAGCTCTACCACTGAGAGCTAAATCCCCAAACACTCATTTTGTTTCTTCAACCCTAAATCAGTAACTGAAACAAAATTTACATTCTTCCTCAAAATTCTGTTTTCTGCTATGATTTACATTTAAGCTATATGGAATTATCCTATATAGTTTAACAAAGAGGTTCGTTCAAGTTTCACAAATGACTTGTTTTAACCTAATGTTTTATCTCAAAACAAAATAGAAACTAAATCATTTCAAAATGATGGTTTTAAAGTGTAGTAAGAGATGCAACCTCTATAATGAAGTATATGTGAAAGCAAAAGGATACCACCAAGAGGGAGTGTAAAAGTTATTAGGAATAAATGCCATAATGTAACCAATTCTTTGTATTCTAAACAAATATTTAAAAACAAAACAAAACAGGAGTCCTGGTACAAACTTATTAATCTCAGTACTCAGAAGCAGGACAATCTTCCAAGTTCAAAACCAGCCTATGAAAAATTAAAGTCCATCCAACCTGGGCTACATAGTTATACCCTGTCTCAAAAAAGAGCATGCTAAAGAACTTCAAAGATTGCAACAAACCTGACTCTTTGATAGACTCACTCTTCAGTAACTGTTTTTTCATTTCTGATTGCATTAGCACTTCTTCTGCTTTTTCCTTAGAATTCCTGAGAACTGGGACACTTTCAAAATAACCTGAGTGCAGCAATTTAGACAGCAGGTCTTTCACATGTTTATCTAAGAAAAAAGTAATTAGGTTAGTTAGCACATAACCTGAGAGTTCTTTAAAAGGTATGGAGAATAAGACTCAATGCTATCCTGCTTATAGTCAATCATCACAAGAATATTGGCCACAGGGTGGGGGTTGACAACTTATTGGCCACAGGGAGGGGGTTGACACCTGGAATTGTCTATACAGGAAAAATAAGAGAGTAATTCATCTTTACACTTACTTCATGATGAATCAATACAAACAAAAAAGATAAGACTAGATATTTAAAAAAATTACTTAAGTTTCTCTGGGTCTCTATTTCCACTATTTGAAAAATGACTAAAAAACAACGAATTTAATCAAAGAACTTGACAAAGCATATATTCCCTGAGCTGAGACATTTTTACCAAGTGCCACCAAGACACTATATCTAGTCACTACTCTGTGTTAACCATTCATTAAGGATTTGCAGAATTAAAAGCTAGTTCCTCAATCATAACCAATAGGAAACTTTATCTTGGACACTTCTGTTCGTGATATTCTTCTATTTGATTCGTTATGTGGAGACTAAGTTTCACTACATAGTCCAGGCAGTCTTTGGTTATTCTCCTGCTTTAGCACCCCCCCCCCTCAAGGGATGGGATTACAAGCTTGATACACCATATCTGGCTAAGTACTGTTAAATTACAAAATTCCTTCATTAATATTTCATTCAAGTTATACTGTCTGTCACTACTGACATACTGGCACTAGATAGTTTTTTTTTAAATCATAAAAATAATGTCAAAGTTACATATATTTTATTTTAAATGCCCAATAAAAACCAATTCCAAATCAGGCAGAACATCTAAACTTGGTCTGTGTCTATTATTCATTAGAGTATTATAATTGTGGTGGTTTGAATATGCTTGGCTCAGGGAGTGGCGCTATTAGGAGGTGTGGCCTTGTAGAAGTAGGTGTGGCCTTGTTAGAGGAAGTGTGTCACTGTGGGGGTTGGCTTTGAGACTTCTAGCTGCCTGGAAGACAATCTTCTCCTCTTTGCCTTCTGAACAAGATGCCAGAACTCTCAGCAACTCCAGCACCATACCTGCCTGGATGCTGCCATGCTTCCTGCCATGATGATAATGAACTGAACCTCAGAACCTGTAAGCCAGTCCCAACTAAATATTGTCCTTATAGGAGTTGCCTTGGACATAGTGACTTTGTACAGCAATGGAAACCCTAACTAATGCAATAATATTCTTTTTTTTAATCAGCCTTTTGGGTTTTTGGAAACAAGGTCTCACTTTGTAGACTAGGCTGGCCACAAACTTACAGCAATTCTCCTGACTCAGCCACCTGGATGCTGGCATTATAGGCATGCACCACCATGGCTATATTTTAGTCACTTTTGAAGTATTACTTACAATAATATTTTTTACCTACTTCAACTGCATAGCTTTAACAGAGCCATGCTTCCATCAACAGAACCACAATTTTAAGGCATTTTTATCACCCACAAAATCTCTCAAGGCCCTCTTAAACTAGTCCCCTCCCCTGGCAATAAGTGACTTTCTAGAATTTCATATAAATGAAGTCTTATGATATATACTCATGTACTCTCTGGCTTCTTTTACTAAGCATAATTATTTTGAGATTCATCCATGCCCTTGTATGTATTAGTATGTTTTTTGGTTGTTAATGTTTGTTTTGGAGTTTTGGACTTTGTTTGTTTGTTCTGAGATAAGATCTCACTATGTAGCTCTAGCTGAATTAGAACTAACTGTAGGGAGCTGGAGAGATGGCTCAGGGGTTAAGAGCAACAACTGCTCTTCTGAAGGACCTGAGTTCAAATCCCAGCAGCCACATGGTGGCTCACAACTATCCGTAACAAAATCTGATGCCCTTTTCTGGGGTGTCTGAAGACAGTTACAGTGTACTTACATATAATAAATAAATAAATCTAAAAAAAAAAATAGAACTGTAGATCAGGCTGGCCTCAAACTTGTAAAGATCTTCTTACCTCTGCCTTCCAAATGCTGAGATTACAGGCAAGAGCCACCATACCCAGCCATTTCTTTTTCTTAATTGCTAAAAATCGACTGGACAAATATACCATATTTTATCAATTTACTGCCATGCATCTACACTGACTCCAATTGAAAACCACTATGAATAGATAGTATAAATATATACAGGTATTTAAATGAGCACATGTTTTCATTTCTGTTGAGTTATAGAAATGCAACTGTTTGGCCATACAATAAGTATACATTTAATTTTATAAGAAAGTGCCAAGCTATTTTCCAAACCAGTTTTTTCTTTATTTTTGCTTTCTGTTTCTTTTTCTCTTCAAGACAGGATTTTCCATGTTGCTCAGGATAACTCTGAATTCCTAGGCTCAAGCTATCTTCTGATCTCTGCTTCCTGACTGGCTGGAGATGCATCTCACCATGCCCAGATTAAAAAATATAAACTTTCACTTATAATTTAAGTATTAAACACAGTTACAAATCTTGATAGTTATACAGACATGAGTATTTTTCTCTGTAGGTGTGTATATTTGTGTGTGGTTGCATGTACACATGACAACGGAGGCTACTGGTCAATATCAGGAGTCTTTTTCAATCACTCTCTCATTAAACTTGGAGCTTGTGGATTCAGTCAGACTGGCTGGCCAGCAAGTCCCAAGGATCTTCTTTTCTTCATCTCCCCAGCAATAGAATTTCAGCCATTGCATGGCCAGTCTTTTTTTTACACAGGTACTAGGTAGGGGATCAAACTCAGGTTTCATGTGTCACAGAAAGCATTTTACTAAGTTATATCACCAGCCCCAGACTTGGATATTTTCTAAAGAGGAAGAAATTAACTAATGGCAAAATGTTCATTAACTTCTAGGGGGTTTTTATGATCCTAAGCTATGTACTTCATATTTCATGTCTATCCATTTGAATGTGGTCATTTAATTGTTCAACAGACTAGCCAAATATTTGTCATTTCTTACAATGACCTACTAAATAGAAGAACATGTACCCTTATTCTAATATGAGACTGAACCCCAAAATGATTAAGCTAGTATTGAAGTCAGAACTAGTACTTAGATGTTGTTCCAAAATCATATTGTCACTTCAAAATTTTGTTAGTTCTCTTTTAGTAAATAGGAATATATGGTAACTACTTTAACATAAATCAATGGATCATTTCCCCAATGAATACAGCGTTGCCAGATATGTAAGTTCTGATGGACTGACACAGTTTAGACCCCCAGTATTGTACTAAAATTCTAAACAAAAAGTTTACTATATACTGCCTAAGTTCAAAGTAGAGAAAACTCACATGTTGTTCCTACCACTGTTTTTTCACTACCTTCCAAAAGGTCCCAAAAGTACAAGGATGACTGCTCCATCTGGTCTTCAACACTGACAAGGAAAAGCAGCAGCAGAACAGAGTGACTTTAGACACACACACATAAATGAAGAGCACTATAATGTATGAAATATAACCCACCAAAAGTCAAGATATGCAAACATGCTCATTTTACCCTTTTACTATTTGGAAGAAAATACTAAGTTCTATAAATATTGATCAAAAGTTAATGTTTTCCTTAAAATGAATAAAAAGATATTACTAAATACAACTTTAAGGAACAGACTAAGATTTAAGCTGCCAGTGCAGTATCATTAGTTATCAAATACGTACCTCAGAAATAAGTATGAAATGGAAACATTCAAAGCTTTACTTAGGTCACTTTGTAGAGGGTAGCTTATTTCAACTTGGAGAAAGCTCCATTACCTAAACCAACTGAAGTGAAAAGGAAGCAACCAACAAGCAACAAACAGGTGGCAATGCAGCCAAGCAGCAGCCTGAAGTGAGGCACACAGCTCTCTCGCAAGCAGAGCTTTATTCAGCTTCTCCCCTGACATCAAGCTAATTTTAATAACAGCTGAATTCCGCTTAGTTCTGCTTCTACAGCTAACAAAGAGTTGGACCGATCCATATTTAACAAAGCAAAGGCATAAAGATCTATCAGCTGATTTATTCCAATATAAAAACAGTAGCTAATTATGGGAGGAAATATTAGGTAGCCTCAATTATACAGTTTAAAATTATTAATTCAGACTAGAGAGATGGCCCAGCGGTTAAGAGCAATGACTGCTCTTTCAGAGGTCCTTAGTTCAATTCCCAGCAACCACATGGTAACTCACAACCATCTGTAATGGGATCTGATGCCCTCTTCTGCTGTGTCTGGAGACAGCTACAGTATACTCACATACATAAAATTATTAATTCATTTATAACATTAATTCATTTATAACAGCATTACAATTCATATCTACATAAGATTAAAAGAATTGTCAAGCTTTTTGATGTTGTTTGTTTGCTTGCTTGTTTTTGAGAAAGGGTCTCACCACACCAAGCCAAGCAATATTTTTTTAATCCTTTAATGTGTTAATGAGAACATTCAAATTTACTGAATTTCTGAGTGATCTAACAAACACACCAAAATTTCCCATACTAAATCAAATTAGTATTTTCTTTCTAAAATTAACTGTGCCTATAAGAGAAAAGCTACAA
This sequence comes from Mus musculus, assembly GCF_000001635.26. NCBI lineage: Eukaryota > Metazoa > Chordata > Mammalia > Rodentia > Muridae > Mus > Mus musculus. Next base: position 148,877,692 of record NC_000072.6, read on the forward strand.
GCACAATAAGTTCTATTATTTCAGGAAAATCTTTTCACTGACTGACTTACCTCAGACTTTCATTTCTTTCAGGGCAGGTCAGTTTTGAGAATTTAATGAGGTAGTCAAGTTCTTTTGAAGGCAAATACATTGCACCATTCAAGCCCCCTTTGAAGTCTTTTTGTACATGTTCTTGTGTCAAATTCTGTAATACATACTGAATTTGAAGCATAGTTCGAAGCTTTTTCTTCTCAGTCTCAAGTTTCAGCATATGCTCCCTTCTCTGGGCCTTTTTCTGCGCTTTCAGCAGCTGTTAAAACAAATACAGGTTCACCTATCTCAAACACCCATATTAGCAATCCATATATAACAAAATTCAACCACAAATAGCTGGGATTAGATGATACAATTAGTGCTGCTCATTTGCATATGTGTAGAGTGAAGTGTCATGGGCAACAATGTCCAGGCTACTCTCCCCAAAGAAAAGTAAACTTCCTTCCTCAGCTGCCATAAACTGCTCAGCTGGGGTGAGGCAAAGGGAATCTGAGAAATAAGGGGCTTGTGATTGTTTCTCATCACGGAGTTGGGTATTAAACATGGGGCCTTATACAAGATTCATTTTTAGTAACAATTTGTCTATCAATCTAGATGGCGCTATATTAAATTGATAAAAAAGACAAAAAATTGATGGTACTTGTTTCCACTGCAATAATTTCTATGTGCAAATTATGCACCTTGAGTCTATGTTAAGGTTCATAACTATATATTGGAGCTTAACATGTTATATAAGCAAGGTAACATACCATTTAAGTAAAAAGTATATTGCCAGGCATGATGGAACATGCCTTGAATCCCAGTACTCAGGAGGCACAGAAAGGTAGGCTGTTGTGAGTTCAAGGCTAGCCTGGTAGCCATAAGGAGTACAGCACAACCTGGTCTACATAGTGAGATCCTATCTCAAAAATAATAACTGGCTAGCCAGTGGTGGAACCTTTAATCTCAACACTCGAGAGGCAGAAGTAGGTGGAGCTCTGTGAGTTTAAGGCCAGCCTGGTCTACAGAGCAAATTTCAGGACAGCCAAGGCTACACAGAAAAGAAACCCTGTCTTAAAAAACAGTAATAATAATAACAACAACTGGGGCCTGGGAAGATGGCTCAGTGGTTAAGAGCACTTGTTCTTCAGAGGACTCATTCAGGTTCAGTCTACATGCCGGGTCACAATTCCCTGTAACTCTAGTTCACTATATAATACCCTCTTCTGATTCTTTGGTCACCAGGCACACACATGGTATACATAAATACATGAAAGTAAAATAATCATATATATAAAATAAAAAATAAATCTAGACAAGCAGTGGTGGCACACTCCTTTAATCTCAACAATAGAGAGGCAAAGGCAAGTGGATCTCTGTGAGTTCAAGGCCAGTCTGGTCTAGAGTGAGTTACAAAACAGCTGAGGTTACTCAGAGAAACCCTGTCTCAAAAATAAATAAATACATAAATAAATACATACATAAAACAAAACAAAGCCTAACAATTTGTAATAATAGTGCACCTGTTTCCACTAAGAAAACATAGTTTTTCTACTTAAGTTTTTATGATTATGTTTCCATAATATTGGATATTTTTAAAAACAAAACAGCAAAGAAAGAAAAAAATTCTAATTTTTTTCCTATAAATGGGTAACTGATATAAGTATCAATATCTTAAAGTCTACAAAAATATATTCAGACCTAAGATCTCAGCACTGAGAAGGCTAAGACAGGTTCACAAATATGAGCATAGCCTGGCTACATGATGAGTTCCAAACAAACTCTTTTTACACAGCAAGACAAAGGAAAGGACAAAAATAAAAAGACTGGGGAAAATATAAAGAAAGCAAAACAAAAAGATAATTTTAAAGTATATTCCTAAATCCTAATAAATTGAGATTAGAAAATTAAAAAGAAACACACAAAAATATTCAATATTCATTCCTGTCTAGGGAATGGTCAACTAACTTTAGTTACTAGTAGAGAAAGGAAACAATGGGAAGGGATTATATAATCAGGGCTGTGTTCTGAAGAGAGCAAAAGATCAGCAAGGCTTCTTCTGAGACCTAGACATGGATACATCAATCACACTTCCCAAAGCTATAGGTAGATTTCTGAGTTTGAGGCCAGCCTGGTCTACAGAGTGAGTTCCAGGACAGCCAGGGCTACACGAAGAACCCTGTCTCGAAAAACCAAAGATAAATAAATAAATAAATAAATAAGGTTTTTTATGGGTTTATGCCAACCTGAAAGTCCTCCAGCAAAGTATTTGTCATACCAAATAGTCATGTGTGTAATTCATTTATTTATTGGGAATCAAACACAGGGCCATGCATACGCTAGGCAAGTGTTTTACTACTGAGCTATACCTCTAGCTTCTAATTATCTCTTTTTTTCTGCATCCATGATGACACAGACTTATATTAGTTATTTATCAATACATCACTATCTTGTACATAAACTTATACATAACAGAAATTCAAACATCTGTTAAATAAGTCAACAAAGTTCACTATCTCCTAACTCATGATCAAATGTCATAAAAAGCCACTAAAAAGCTTGCTTCTCCTTATCTATGTAGAAACTAAGACCTTACACCTTTTTTTTCTGCTTTGTTGATAGTTTGAAAAGGAGAATACATAAAATAAACAATTTTATTAGCAATGTTGAATGAAAGTTTATTTTCTAAACCATGACTTAGGATAATGGATTCTTGCCAAGGGACACAAATCACCCCAAGAAACTAAGGAAAATGTGAGTAGACTGGGCACTTAAAAAAAAAAAAGGAGTTCCACAATTTATACATAACCAGAACAACCACCACAAAAATTATATATATATATATATATACACACACACACACACACACACACATACATACATACATACATACATACATACATATATATATATATATTTCACAGCAGCCCAAAACTTACCAGAAAAAAAAAGAACAGGAAGGTAATGGCAAATATCTTGGGAGCTTAACTCAAGAGGGGAAGCTCAGGGCCAGAGAGATGGCTCAGCAATTAAAAGCAGTTGTTGATTTTGCAGAGGACCCTAGCTTGATTCCCAGCACCCACATAGTTCATAACCATCCTTGACTCTAGTTCCAGGTAATCCTAACCCTAACCCTGAAACCTCCTGAGGCATCAAGTATGCACATGATATACATATATACGCATGCAGGCAAAACACACACATAAAAATAATCTAAGAATACTTAATAGGGCTGGTGGTGGCAAGTTTTTAGAAAGATGTAATTCTTAGGCAGAAGAGATGACTCAGAGCACTGCTTTTGCAGTCGGCCATGGTTTCATTCCCAGCACTCACATGGTAGCTCACAACCATCTGTAACTCAATTCCACAAGACGTAAGAAACTCTCCTGATCTCTGTGGGCACCAGGTATGTACATGGTGCATATAACATACACTCAGGCAAAACACTTATAAACATAAAATAAATCAACCCAAAAAAAAAGAAGAAAAAGAATGAACATCAGAGCTGAGGGGAAAAAATAGCTGAATAGAAACTAAAATGACAGAGCAGCTTTGAGAAGACAGAACTGTATTATACATATACTTCTACCTATCTAAACAAAGTGTAGTGGCTATTCCAGGTTGTCAACTTGACTATATTTGGAATGAACTACAATCCAGAGTTGGAAGGCTCACCAATGACCCTAATCTGGAGGCTGGGAGATAGAAGTTTCTGACCTGGACCTTGGTATGGAGATCTTGAGGCATAGTGGTTATGGATTCCAGAAGATTATTACAGGGAGATCTCCGAGTTCAAGGTCATCTGGGATTAAAGGTGTGGTAGCACACACCTTTAATCTGGGCTACACCTTCTACTGGAGACCATATAAGGACATCAGAAGAAGGGAGTTGCTCTCTCGCTTTTTCACCTGCTTGCCGTGTGGGACTGAGCAACTGCTAGATCCTTGGACTTCCATTCACAGCTACTACTGAACCATTGTTGGGAATTGGACTGCAGACTGTAAGTCATCAGTAAATTCCTTTACTATATAGAGCCTATCCATAAGTGACTCTAGAGAACCCTGACTAATACACAAAGAGATATGAGAAATCTATTCATGGTTAACTAAACAAAACCTAAACAAATTTAGAAAAAAATTTAAAATATTCTAGAGCTGGACACAATGGTGCACACTTATAATCCAAGATACTCAGGCAACTAAGGCAAAGAACCAAAACTTCCAGGCTTGTCTGGGCTATGCAGTTGAGTCCAAGGACATCCTAGACAATTTAGTGAGACTTCCTCACTTTAGTCTGCATGGTATCGAATGAATGATGTTGGGTAACATTTTTGTATACTGTGTGAAGGTATGTCTCTGTCCTTCCTCACCTGTAAGGCTTTCTCTAATTGGCTTTAATAAAGTGCTGACAGCCTATAGGTAGGCAGGAAAGAGAAAATGGGATTTCTAGGCTGTGACAGAGTCTCTGGGAAAAGAATCTAGGCAGGAAAATTCACCAGCTAGACACATAGGAAGTTGGACTTCCCCAGACTGAATGAGAAGGTAATGGCTAAAGGCAAACATGGATTAGAATAAACGGGTTAATTAAGTTATATGAGATGGAAAATAGCCTAAACTATAGTACCTAAGCTTTCATAAATAATAAAAAGCCTCAATGTTGGGCTGGAGAGATGGCTCAGCGATTAAGAGCACTGACTGCTCTTCCAGAGATCCTGAGTTCAATTCCCAGCAATCACATGGTAGCTCACAACCATCTGTAATGGGATCTGATGCCCTCTTCGGATGTGTCTGAAGACAGTAGCAGTGTACTCATATACATACAATAAATAAATAAATCTAAAAAAAAAAAGCCTCCATGTCACTATTGGTAGCTGGTGGGTCAAGACAGTCCAGCAATAGAATAATAAATAAGGGAGTGTTGTGGATAGCCCTGGGGTTGCTTGTATTTTGATGCTAATTCTGCTCCCCTGGGAGGGGCTGGGAAGAGACTTCTTGTAAACCATCCCCTAAGAAGTAAAGGACCCAGTCACTGGGCAAGGAGGTGGACTTCCAGGTTGGAGAGGGGAAGAGGAAGCAAGAGGGAGAGAGAGTCCTTTTGGACAGGGTTAGGGTGAAGACAAGATGAAACTAGTGTCTCCCAGTCCATCAGGATTCAGCACCAGGGGATTTAGAATTTATTTTTAAATATTTATTTATTTATTTATTTTATATATATATATGAGTACACTAAGCCACCATGTGGTTGCTGGGAATTTGAACTCAGGACCTTCAGAAGAGCAGTCAGTGCTCTTAACCGCTAAGTCATATCTCCAGCTCCCAAGGGTTTAGATTTAATAAGGCTTACAAGATCAGGATTCTGGTTGTTGCGCCCAGCAATTGAGTTACCATTGTTTCTGAACTAAATTTGTGTTGTGTTTTTGCAGCGGCTCATCTGGGTTCCAGAGAGAAAGGCAGATTGGCAAAGCATAGGTTTGCCAAATGTGTACCACTAAGGTTGTGGGGGTTTTGAGGCATAGGGCTGGCATGGTAGCTACACACCAGTGGGAACTTAGCTAGCTGGGTGGAGATCTCTGGGCCAGACTGTCTCCGAGAGATTAAGAACTGGCCTGCAAGAACTCTGGGGCTGGGAGTAGCTAGGTGTAGCCCGGGAACTTGCCATTTTACTATTTCTTGCAACAAGGTAGTAGTATTTCTTTAAGGCCAGTAATTAAAATGATTCTAAGTAAGTAATGAAAGCATACTCACATCTTGGCTCAGTGCAGAAAAAGTTTTCTGAAGCTCCTTGGCAAATTCCAAATTATGAAGTACTTCTTCATACTTTTCTACTGCTTCCTATCAGATAGAATTAAAAACAATCTCAGAATTAATAAGTATTCCTTAAATTGCTAAAGCACTGAGGTGATAGCTTAGTTGTTAAGAGCACACACTGCTTTCCCAGCAACCCATCAGGCAGTTAGTTACCCGTACTATACAGGTCTAGAAGATCTGACATCCTCTTCTGGTCTCCTCGGATACCTACATACATACATGTACATGTTTGTATGTACTCCAGGCTAAACTCAAACTTGTGATTCCCCTGCCTCAATCCTCAAGCACATCTTTAGATATACCACCATGCTTCGCTTCAATTTTATATTAGAAATCAGAGCCCTGGGTCAGTGAGATGGTTCAGCGGATAAAGGTTCTTGCTGCCAAACTGAAGACTTGAATTCAATCCCAATGGCAGGAAAATAGAACCAACTCCAGCAAGTTTCATCTGGCCCACCTACATACATATACACATATAATAAAATTAATTTAATAATAATAAAGAGGGCTAGAGAGATGGCTCAGTTAAGAGCACTGACTGCTCTTCTAAAGGTCCTGAGTTCAATTCCCAGCAACCACATGGTGGCTCACAACCATCTGTAGTGGAGATCTGATGCCCTCTTCTGGTGTGTTTGAAGACAGCAACAGTGTACTCACATACATGAAATAAATAAATAAATATTTAAAATAATAATAAAGAAGCAAACCCTAATTCTACCCTATCTATAATGTTTACATTAAAGATATATATAGGCTTTAAGAACACTAACTAAGCCATTAAGATACCTTGGTCAATATAATTCACCATTCAAATGTACTATAGGAATAATACACAGGAGAACAGCAACTTCAAAACATCTACAATATGGTGGGGAAAAAGTGTAAATAATTACCTGTAACAGACATCATAAATACTGTAAAAAGCCATATGAAAAATGTGTAAATAATTACCTGTAGCAGACAACATAAATACAGTGACAAGCAATATCCTACTAAAATTAAAGAAGCAATATTTTTTTTCTTTTAAGACTTCATGCAAACCTACCTTTAAGCTGGGTGTGTATTGGCACACACCTTTAATCTCAGTACTCAGAAGGCAGAGGCAAGGGAATCTGAGGACAGCCTAGTGTACAAAGAGTATTCCAGGACAACAGGGGCTCTTACACAAAGAAACACTGTCTCAAAAACCAAAAACAACAAAAAAGACTTTACTGGAGGGGCTAAGAAATGGCTCAGGAGTATTTGTTGCTCTTGCAGGGGCCCTGGGTTTGGTTCACAGCATTCATGTGGTAGCTCTTAACCATCTGTAACTCCAGTTCCAGAAGATCTAATGCTTTCTTCTGTTCTCCACAGACACCATGCACACACATGGTGGATATACACATGTGCAGGCAAAATACTCTTACACATAAATTAAAGAAAGAGAGAGAGAGATTTTATTCTTGAACCAAACTAGTAATCAGAAAAGAGTTAAACTTGTCCTGGAAATTTTAATCTTTGTGGAGAAAGGCAGAGGTCAGTTTGGGGCCAGCTGATAAGATGGCTCAGTGTGTTAAAGGCAATTGCTGTCAAGCCTGATTACCAACTTTGATCTCCAGGATTTTCAAGGTGAAAGAAAAGAACTCTCACAAGCTATTTCCTGATCCCCCCCCCCCATGCCCACACATACAAGTACATAAATATAATTTTGCTTCTTGTTGTTCTTTGTAATTCTGCTTATAATTATTGTTTTTAAAAATGTTTATCTTATGTGCATTGGTGTTTTGTCAGGTCTTCTATAAGTAGAGTTACAGACAGGTGTGGGCTGCCACGTGGGTGCTGGGAATTGAACCCAAGCCCTCTGAAAGAGCAGTCAGTGCCCTTAACAACTCACTGAGCCATCCATCTCTCCAGCCCTGTGCTTTTGTCTTTTTGAGACAAAATCTTGGTCTTATGTAGCTGTGGCTGTCCTAGAACTCACTCTTTAGACCAGGCTGGGCTCAAACTCAGAGATCTACCTTGCCTACTGAGTTCTAGGATTAATGGTGTATGCCACCATAGCCATCTACCTTTTAATTTAAAATTAAGAAAAAGGTCAACTTTGAACAGAACAAGTTTAGGAACTTATTCAAGCAGTCAGAGATATAGGAGAGTCCAGTAATTAAGAGAGTGTAGTAGGACCAATAGATTGCTGGTAGATGAATGTACTTGCCACCAAAACTGACAACCTGGGTTCAATTCCTAGAACCCACACAGTAGGGGGAAAGAATAGACTACTTACTGTAGGTTGCTCTCTGGCCTTCACATATATGCTATAGCAAAGGCACATCCACACATTCACAAAATAGTAAACATATGTAAAAGCAAAACAAAACATACACATATTTACAAAATGTGCATTATTCTATTCATAGGTGTTACTCAAAAGAAAGAATATCTACATACATGTATAAGTCCATATACATAGAAAGATTATTCATGGAGCTGGAGAGATGGCTCAGCAGAGCACTGGATGCTCTTCCAAAAAACCAGGGTTTAATTCTCAGCACCCATATGGCAACTCACAACTGTCCATAACTCCAGTTCTTGGGGATCTGACACCTTCACTCAGACATACATGCAGGTAAAACACCAACGCATATAAAGTACAAATAAACAGATCATTTAGAAGTTTTATTCGTGGTGCTGGAGAGATGGCTCAGCAGTTGGGAGCGCTGACTGTTCTTCCAAAGGTCCCGAGTTCAGATCCCAGCAACCACATGGAGGCTCACAGCCATTCAAAATGAGATATGATACCCTTTTCTGGGGTGTCTAAGAACAGCTACAGTGTACTTACATATGATAAACAGACAAATCTTTAAAAAAAAAGTATTATTCGTAATAGTCCCAAATAAAAACTCAAGTACACAGAAACTGTAAAACATTGCCACAAAGCAGACAAACCTGAAAAAATATGCTAAATTTAAAAAGCCAGATCTAACACCCTCTTCTGGCCTCTGAGGGCCCTAGGCACACAAGTGTTGCACAGACATATATGCAGACAAAAATTCAATCACATAAAATTTTTAAATAAGAAATTCTTCTGTTGTTTTTTGAGACAGGGTCTCTCTATATGATGCAGTTCTAAATGTCCTGAAACTCACTATATAAGGCAGACTACCCTTGAACTCATGGAGATCTATTTCTGCCTCTTCCTCCCAAGTGCTAAGATTAAAGGTGTGTACCACTATGCCAAAATCTTTATATGAGATGTCCAGAAATTAAACATTTATAGAGATTTAAAACAAAGCAAAGGAAAAAAAGGGAACCTCAGAAGTTGATGAAATTTTCTAGAACTGGATTATGGTAATAACTGCATATAGCATATTCAAATATGCTATAAATTAAATTGTACACTTATGCTTCTTTTATGATATATACATCATAGTTAAGTACTACTGCTAGAAAAAAGTTTGACAAACTGGGTAAGTAGAGTACTGACCTAGCATGAGCAAGGCCCTGGGTTCAATTTCCATAACAATAACAACAACAACAACAACAAAATTCTGATAACAGTATGGAGACAGAGGAACTCCTAAATACTCTTACTATAAATGAATACAATAATTCTAAAAATCAGGCATTTTTTATCTATAAAGTTAACTACAGATAAACTCTATAGTTCAGCAGGTCTCAACCTGTGGGTTGCAACCCCTTTAGGGTTGCCTATCATATATCCTGCATATTAGATTTTTATAATACAATTTGTAACAATAGCAAATTTACAGTTATGAAGTAGTAATGAAATAATTTTATGGTTGGGGGTGGGGAGGTCACCACAACAACGTGAACTGTTTTGAAGGGTTGCAACATTAAGAAGGTTGAGAACCACTGCTATAGACCAATTTTAATGTGTTCCCTGAAAAGTCTTTTACCTGTCAAAATATGTAAAAGTGATGAAAGCTTAATTGTTTATACTGTCAAAAACAAAAACAACTCAAATATTCACCTATTCACACAGTGAGTAAACAAAAAATAAAATACAGCTATATAATTATTATAAATTGAGTGAATAGTCCTAAATAGAATGAAGAAAAACCCTGTAAAATATATAGCAATTTATTGATCACAAGGTACAAAAAGAACAGCTCTACTAGATTTAATAGCAACAGGTTTTGTTAAAAACAAAAGCAGGAGCTAGAGAGATGACTCAGTAGTTAAGGACACTTGCTCTTGCAGAAGACCTCAGTTCAATTCCAAGCGTCCTCATGGTGGGTCACAACTATCCAGAACTCCAGTTCCAAGGTACTCAATATCCTCTTCTGACTTCCAAAGGCACCAAGCACACATGTAATACACGTACATATATGTAAGCAAAATAATCACAAAAATAAAATCTAAGTTAAGGGGGGGGAAAGGCATAAGAAAGGGAAGGGAGAGATTTTAAGATCACAGTGAGAAGAGGGAAAAAAGTACTAGGAAGGAGTATTGGTGGTGTTTGTATGTATTACTTGAGTCAAGATGAGCACTATGCTTGTTTATTATCCATTAAGATTGTGACCTATGGGCAACATTTTGCCGGGACCATATTACTTCATAATAGAGAAAGTAAAGAAGCCCTCCAGCTATATGGGCAGAAAATGTAATGATGGCGCATAATCTTCAGAGGGCTCTGAAACTAGAAGGAATACCATTCCACACCCTCTCAAAAGGCAGCAATATTAGCCAGGTACTATCTCAATGTCTCCACCTAATGATGAAAGGTCTTTCTAGCCCAGTCCTAGACAAAATTCAATTCTGCCTTCATAGGAAACCTCTGTGATTCCTCTTTTATGTTACTATGTGTATGTGTTCTCATGTGAGTATGGAAGCCAAAGAGAAACCTCAGATATAATTCTTCAAGCACTATCCACACTGTTTGTTTGTTGTTTTGTTTTGAGACAGACTCTCTCTATATAGCCTGGCTTCCTGGAACTTACTATGGAGACCAGGCCATCCCCAAACTCACAGAGATCTCCCTGCCTCTCCTCTCCCTCCAGACTGCTGGTGTACCACCAAGCCTAGCCCATTGGTGTGTTTTAGGATTTTTTTTCTTTTAAATTTAATTTAATGTATATGAGTGTTTTGTGTGTACATGTGTCTATGTACCACTTGTGTGCATGTTGGTCACTGATGACAGAAGATACCATTATGGATGATGTTATATATGGTTGTGAGCCATCATGTGGATGCTGTGACTTGAACCTGGACCTCTGCTCTGAATCAGTGAGCCCCAACATTTATTTTTAATGCTACTCATGTATGTGTATAGATAGATATATGCATATGAATTCTAGTAACCAAGAATGCCAAAATTTCAGATTCCCTGGAGCTGGAGTTGTAAGCTGACTGCCACGGGTATTAAAAACTGGACTCAGGTTCTCTGGAAGAGTAGTAAGTGTTCTTTTCCTAACCAGTGAACAATCTCTCCAATCCTTCACTGTTTTTTTGTTTTGCTTTCTTTTTGTTATTTTGGTGGTTTTTGGTTTGGTTTGGTTTGGTTTGGTTTGGTTTTTGGAAACAATTGGCCTGGAACATGCCAAATAGGCTAGGAAGCCCCAGGAATCTGCCTTCACCATACCAGTGCTGGGATTACAAGAATGCACCACTGCACCCTGATTGTTACGTGGACTTTGGAGACTGAACTCAGGCTCTCATGCTTGTACACCAAGCACTTTACCTGGGCTCAGATTTTAAAAAAAAACAAAAAAACAAAAAACCCTCAGTGATACTACTCTATAATTCTTACAGAAAGAGAAGCTTCCACATTTAAGTTAGTGGACAGAGCATGAAGCCTCCATCAAGGAAATAAATTCTGGCTGAGAAGATAAGCCCCTCCACCAGCTGAAGGGTACACCATGCTCAGAGCTAACACATTTCAAAGCTAAGCCTCAACAGAATCGTAATTGCTGTGCCACAGAACTTTGGGGCCAGAAAAGATGACAACAAAGCAAGGAAGAAAACACCTTAAATGCCTACAATACAAAACCAGTCATTTTAGTTGAAAAGATAACAGGCCCGTGAGCCAGACCAGGGCTGGAAGGAGTTAAAGAAGCACTTGCTGCTTTCCAGAGAACGTGGATTTGGTTTCTATCACCCACACTGGGAAGGTACCTCAGAACTGCCTGTAACTAGAGCTTCAGGGGATCCAATACCTCCACAGGCACCTGCACTAACATGCACATACCCACACATAGACATGTATAGATATATATTTTAAGAAATAAATCTTAAATAACTTCAAGCACATTTTGTCCCTTCTTATAAAACAGGAAATGTGATCAAGCCAAACTGCAAATATCAATAATGTATTTTCTTTTAGTTCATATTGCAAAATTGTGGAACTCCACAAATTAGATAAAAAATGAAATTACCAAGTATACCCATTAACAAGTCAAACATGTAAAAGATAAAGTTGTAGCTGGGCATGATGCCTCAACTGTCTGTAATGCCAGAATTTCAAAGGGTAATGTAGGAGTATCACTGTGAATTCAAAAGAAGAAAATTATCACCAATGTTTATAGTAAATGTAATTTTTAAAAGGCTGGGGTCATAGCTCAATTATGAAAGAAAGTAAAAAAGAACAACTGAGGAATCATGAGACAAAGCTACAAGGAACAGATTTTAGAAAAGAAGGGTGTCAACTTTGTAGAAAGCCAGTGAAGAGTTAAAAACTTGAGTATACTCAGTCTTCCTAGAAGTTTCAATGTATATGGTAACTCATCTAATCTAATTTGTGCTGTTATCTAATCATCTGTATCATCCAATAGTACAGCAGAAATAAGCCCATCTGTAAGATCTAACAGGCAAAACAACAAAAGTCATTGAGGAAAACCAGTGGATTCTATCTCATTGGCCTATCAAGTCTATAGCTTTACTAAATCCTTATCAAGTTCTATCAAGATAGGAAACCAGCCAGGTGTGGTGACACATATCTTGAATCTCAGGACTGAGAGGTAGATCTCTGTGAGTTCAAGACCAGCCTGATCAACACAGTGAGTTCCAGGGTAGCCAAGGCTATGTAGAGACCCTATCTCAACAAACAAAAAGAGAAAAGAAAGCAGACCAGTAGGTCAAACAAAGACTCTTACAACTACTTACCAACTGGTCTGGGTTAAGCTGCTCTCCATTTTTAAGGCGATCTTTATAATCTTCCAGTTTGAGCTACAAAAGAGAAACATATATCTATGGTATAGTCTGATATAAAACTGAAGCAAATAAGAGTCTTGAAATAAACTAGAGTGCCAGACTACAATTCCATACAGGCAGAGAGCAACTGTATTTGAGTTCCAAGTAAGGTGAAAAAAAAAAAAAAAAAAAAAACAGAGCAGTTACCAGTCTGTCTTTGTCCCATCTAATCAGTCTTCAGATTCTAGTTAGACTTACCACAACTTGGTAAATATTTTAGGTACTTGGACAATAGAAAAAGAGAATATACACCCAACCAGGGCTGTGGACTCCCAAAAATTTGTCTGCATCTCAAAAATGTAGCAGCCTCAGCTCTGAGAACAATTTGAACACTACAGATACAAACCATTATCATTGAGAAACTTTGATGCTAGTATTTTAACTATCTCAATTATCTCCCTACAGTTAAAACTAGAAAGTGGAACAGTCATACATCAGGAGGCACACCTGCAAAGGAGTTATAACAGCAGACAGAGCTTGTGGTGACAGGGCAGTGTGGCAAATGTTTCATTCCCCGGTCACTTAACATTCACAATTCTGAGATAAGGTCCAGTCTCTCAACTTAAATTGAGGAGCATCAGTGAACAGGTTAGAGGATTTGAGCTCCATATATGAACTCAAAGAGCCTCACAGAAATAACTTTCTATGTGAATAATAGCAATACTAAAAATGTGGTATCCCAGTACAAATTATTTAACAGTTAAGGCTTATTTTTGGAAAAGAACTATAGTAGCATTGTTAAGAATATAAGCTCCTCCTTATATTTAAAAGCATTGTAGAACCTAAAGTTTCCCAAAATCAGGTACAAAAGCAACAGGCCAGTGTGTTTGGAGTTTCTGATATGTGTAGCATACTGAAGTGTGAATGGGTTCATTGCAGTTACCTAGCTAGAATATGAAAATATCAACACTGATAAAAAAATTTTAAGGGAGAAAAATGTGGCAAGCTAACAAGATACATAGAGCTGTCAGTATGGTAGGGTAAGTTCACTGCTATTAACTAGTACATATAATCAAGTGATTGAAAATTTTATATTAGCTCATGTGCCAGTTACAAATAACTCTATTTCCAGAATCTCTAAGGACATTTAACATTTTAAAAAAATATTACTCTGAAATTACAAAAAAATAAGTCTTTTAAAGATTTAATTATATGTATCTGTGTGGAGGTATATGCAAGTTAAGTGCAGGTACCCCACTTCAGTGATAACTTCAGAGTTATCACTGAACATTCCACTTCTTCCTCTTTCTCCTCTTTCCTCTTCTCCCTCCTCCTCTTCCTCCACCACCACCACCTCTGAACTGAAGTTGTAGTTTGTAAGTTGCAAGATGTGGGAGCTTAAAAAAAAAAACAATTCAAACCCAGGTCCTCTAGAAGAACTGTAAGTACTCTTTGTTTTTGTTGAGACGGGGTCTTTCTACATAGCTCTGACTGTCCTGGAACTCTTGCAGACCAGACTGACTTTAAACTTAAAGATTTGCCTGTCTCTGCCCCACTTACTAGGATTAAAGCATTTGTCACAATGACCAGCTTTCTATACATACTCTTAACCTTTGAGCCATCTCTCCAGACCCAAATCTTTTTAACATTGTGTGTATGTGTATGTGTATGTGTATGTGTATGTGTATGTGTATGTGTATGTGTATGTGTATGTGTATGTGAATGTGTATGTGTATGTGTATGTGTATGTGTATGTGTATGTGTATGTGTATGTGTATGTGTATGTGTGGAGGTCAGAGGACTTTTGGGAGTTAATGATCTCCTTCCACTGCAGAATCCTGGGACTGAACTCAGGTCATCAGGTTTGTATAGGAAGCAGCTTTACCAATGACCATAAAGTCATTTCAACAGCCTGAATTTTTCCTCTTTTTATATTAAATCTTCTTAAGTAGGGTTTTAAGTCAATCATATGCCCCAAACTAGAGGTACTCAATCAAGGTAATTTATTCCCAGAAATAGTTGAAGTTATCACAAATTGCAGAGTCTAGGGGAGGTAGACAGTGCTTGTAGTATTTTTTAGGCAGACACCAAGGTTGTTGATAAACATCCCACAATACTCAGGACAGCCAGAAATGATCTAGCACAGTGGTTCTCAACCTGTGAGTCCTGACCCCTTTGAGGTCACTTATCAGATATCCTTTATCTTAGATATTTACATTATGATTCATAACAGTAGCAAAATTAGTTATTAAGTAGCAATAAAATAATTTTAGGATGGAAGGGTCACTACAACATGAGGAAATTTTTTTTTTGTTTTGTTTTGTTTTTTGAGACAGGGTTTCTCTGTGCAGTCCTGGCTGTCCTGGAACTCACTTTGTAGACCAGGCTGGCCTTGAACTTAGAAATCCACCTGCCTCTGCCTCCCGAGTGCTGGGATTAAAGGCATGCACCACCACGCCCGGCTTGAGGAACTCTATTAAAGGGCCTCAGCATTAGGAAGGTTGAGAACAACTATCTAGCACAAAACATCAGAGGCATCATAGCTGGCTAGCTTATCTACATTAGCTCATGCTTGCATATACTATTATTACCTGTTGAACTGTGTGGCATATTCATAACAGTTAACTTTAGAACAGTAGTGCCAAAATGTAAAGCTATCTTTCATACAAAATTTTCTAGTTAAGAAAATATACAAGCCGGGCATGGTGGCGCATGCCTTTAATCCCAGCACTCGGGAGGCAGAGGCAGGCGGATTTCTGAGTTCCAGGCCAGCCTGGTCTACAGAGTGAGTTCCAGGACAGCCAGAGCTATACAGAGAAACCCTGTCTCAAAAAGCCAAAAAAAAAAAAAAAAAAAAAAGAAAGAAAAAAAAAAGAAAATATATAAAATGGGCTAGGGAGACTCAGCAGTTAAGAGTGCTGACTGCTGTTTCAGAGGACCCCAGGTTCAATTCCCAGCACCCATATGGCAGCTCACAATTGTCTGAAACTCCTGGATCTGACACCATCACAGACATATATGCAAACACCAATGCACATAAAATAAAAACATAAATTTAAAAATAAAACTCATAAAAATAAAATTCATCTATTAGCCACAAATTCATGACATAAACCACTATACTATACCACAAGCATTTTGCAGATTCTTCCTATACTGGTTTTCAGTCTTAAAATGCTTTCCTAGAAGGTGAAAACAAAGGCACTGGTCTAGCATACAGGCATTCAGAATTAAAGAGGTGGTACTAGGCTGGATAATACAGGAATACACATATTTCTGCTCTGAGGAAAAACATCAATGAATTTCCACTAATAGACCTTGCACTGACTAGTTCTCAGAGCTAAGGAACTTGTGCTGACCCAGGAACAACTTAGTAATCAAATGCCAAAGATGTATGGAAAAAGATAAACAGAAACAACTACCAGCCAGGGCTTCAGCACTAATTTCCAAAGCAAGGGAAGTACATATACCTCTCCACTATAAAATCAAAAACAAAAAACCTACCTGCCAGGCGGTGGTGGCTTGCCTCTTTATTCCCAGCACTCAGGAGGCATAGACAGATCTCTATGAGTTTGAGACCAGCCTGGTCTAGAGAGAAACCCTGACTCAAAAAACAAAAACAAAACAACCTTCCTAAGGTTTTACTAGGTTTTCAGCACAATATAGATCCAGATACTTATTCAGCTTTATCTGTCAAATGCAGATGAGAATCTCGACCCAACAATGCATCCCAAAGAACTGGGATGACTGGATCACAGGCTAAATGACTCAGGAAGTAAGAAATTATCTAATCTTTACCATACAACTAACTGTGATGTTAGGCTAGTAAGAATCCAAGTCTCTTTACAAAGCTGTCTACAATACTTTCACCAATCTTAAACTGGTATCTAGCAGTGGGGAAAAATAATAAATGCTGAAACACTTTCTGGCTCATGGTAAAATGCTTCCAGAGACTGCAGCAGCCATACTGCTGTATCACTTGCTACAGTCACAAGGAAAACGAACTAAACTATCAAGCTATTCCTTATCTAAGCTACAATAATATAACTCAAGAAATGCATCAGACCTATAATAGCCAACTCTTCAAATATTTCAAAAGCAATGTGTGAAGAATAGTTATTCAGCTGTGTCGGCAAACAGAGCAAACATTTAGCCTGGATGCTTAATTGTTCCCAGGCAACTAAGTCTCAAGGTCGATTAAACTTGCAAGAAGATCTATGTTCTCTGATATAAAGAATGTCGAATCCTTAACCTGGCTTATGGTAATGCACACTCAGGGATGGGAGGGGTAGAAAGGTTACCTTCTTCTTCTCGATGTTCCTAATTTTGTGTTTAAGGCATATAAGTCCATTATCAATATAGGTTTCATATGCCTGGGAAGGAGATGCAGCAGAACTGAGAGTAGACTGCAGGGGGCTCAGAGCCCGCTGGTTTTCCCCTTGCTGATCCTGGTTCACTTGGGACTTGGCTGACTTCATACTTCCCACTTTTCCCTCCTCTGAATGGCCGGCCTGAAGGTGACTGGTAACCGAAAAGGGATGGAGAGAGTTGCACCACTGAAACAGATGAGGCTAAAGGATGGGGGCAGGAGGAGTTAAGTACCAATGTAAACTAAAGGTGCACAACGAGGAGCTTCTTTAAAATGAAATGAAGTCAAAACATAACGTTGATTCAGACAGCGTACTTCCACTCCCCTACTAAGGTTAATTGACACAAGCAATAGCCAATAAAGACAGTCTATACGTAGGCAAAATTTACACTATAGGAATGTTTCCAGAAGTTCTATTCCCCACATGGAGAACTGCTAAGCAAGCGGAAGGCTTCTGATCTCATTCTGAATAATTTCTATGGTCGGGGGCGGAGGGTGAGGGTTGCAGCCACAACTTCAAGCTATCTCAAAGTCTACGTGAACCAAGTTTCTTGTACTAAATGACAACACTCTTTGACTGTCCAGGACCTAACCAAGTGCATCCCCCTGGACACTGCTGCCAAGTCTCACAAACTGTACGCCGAGGTGGCTTCCAGTTGTGTTTACAGTAACTCACAATCACTCACTCCTATACTGGCAAGCCTTCCGCTACCCGCACCAAGGAACCGGGAAACCAAGGAGTCGGACACTTCAACTCTATTCAGAAATCCTGCCCGTAAGGAGCAAGACCAGAGCTAGACAGCCCCTGGACACCATTGCTCGTTCAAGTGCCCCAAGGGCCCGAGTAGAGGAGCCCCAGTCAGGGTCACAGTCTAAGGGCCCACGCAGCCCACCAGACGCAGAGCGCTCTGCAAAGCCGCTGAGAAGCCCGACCCCAGAATGCTGGGGCACCACGCTTCTCCACCCCGCCGCGGCCGCGCAGACCCACCCACCCCGCCGCCGTCCTGCTTCACCTCCCCGGCTGCCTCCGAAAGCGCGCGGGAGTCCTGCGCGCTGCAAAGTGGGCGAACTCCACCCCGCACTCCCTTCTCCCCCCGCGTCCCTTCCTCCCGCCTCAGCTTAGCCTGCGGCCACCGCCGACAGTGCACCCAGCCAACTCCGCTGCTCGCGCCCAAGCTGTCCCCCTCAAGGCGCGCGCAACTTATGTAGGCCGCGCACGGCGCGACCACGCCCAAATCCCGCCTATTTCCGGTCCTCTGCCCCGCCCTCTAGCACGCGAGCTCCCCTCGGAGGCTTCGCCTTCCGGTGTCCCCTCCCACTCCCCTCTCGTGCGCTAGACCACCACAGTCCGCCCTTTTCCGGTACCCGGGACCTGCGAGGGACAGGTCCTTTCCGGTGCCCCTCTCTGCAAGCCTGCGCTTGGCGCGTACCTTCCCTGCGCTTCTCTGTTGCGCCTGAGGCTGGTGTGAGATACTGCACCTGGTAGCATGGATGGGCCCGCTTGTTTCAGCCAGCACTGGTGCAGATGATTTCAATTCTTGGAAAAGAGGCAGCAAGTCCTGCGCAGAATGACCAGATAAGCCAGCCTTCAGGCTCTAATGGTTTAAATGGGCACTTCTAAAATACAAGAGCACCCTTGCCCCACAGATGATTTTTCATTGTAGAATGAGTCAGAGGACTCAGCCTGTAAGAGCAGCAGAGTAGATGACTGCAGCCTTTGTAGTAGGAGGGTATGCGCCAAGGCTATGTGTCGCTATGAAGCAATTCATTTCATTGGCACTAAAAGAGTTGTTAAAATTATTTGTTGGGCCGGGCAGTGGTGGCGCACGCCTTTAATCCCAGCACTCGGGAGGCAGAGGCAGGCAGATTTCTGAGTTCGAGGCCAGCCTGGTCTACAGCGTGAGTTCCAGGACAGCCAGGGCTACACAGAGAAACCCTGTCTCGAAAAAAAGAAAAAAAAAACAACAACAAAAAAAAGTTATTTGTTGGGTTGCATAAAGTTAACAGAAAACAGGAAGAATGTCAGCTTCTGAAGGACTGGTGGTAGTTCCTGTATCAAATGAGGTTTTAGGGGTAGATTACTCCCTAATACCAGGGAGGCAGGAACAGACCTAAACAAAAAACACTACCTCATAAACTAAATAAAATAATAAAGTTAATAAATTAAAACTTGTGCCCAAGTATTTTACCAAATAGAATTGGTTTTAAGTCCTATCCTTGAGGCAAGGGTAATTATTTAGAACAGGGCAGTCAAAAGCATAATCAAGTAAATAAATGGAAAGTCTGGACAAGACCACCCAAAAATCACCTTGGCTTTGGCACTTCTTGTTACCTATTACATGTTTACCTGCATGTATGTTTATGTACATGGTTGCCTGGTTCCTGCTGTAGGTCAGAAAAGGGTGTTGGATACCCTGGAACTGGAGTTATAAACAGTTGTGAACCACCACGTGGGTGCAGGGAATTGAGCCCAGGGAGGGCCTGTGGAAGAGCAGCCAGTGCTCTTAACCACTGAGTCATCTCTCCTCCCTGTCCTATTATGTTCTTTAATGTTGTATTTTAGCTTTGAATCTCTGAACTATACCTGCAACTTGAATATTAGACAAACACTATGTTGTCTGTTTTCCTCATTTATAACTAGAGAAAGAACAGGCTGCTGAACTGACCAATAGACTTACCTTTTGCCACACAGAGTGGCCATGAAGCCTGTGATGAGCACACCTTCAGATAACTGAACTGACACATTTATATTTGCATATGCCTTTGTTGGCCTATGCTAATAATGAACCCAAAAATAATATTTCCAACCAGGGGTTGTGGCACATACCTTTACAGGCACACAACTCCCAGCACTCAAGAGGCCGAGGCAGGAAGATTATAAGTCTGAGGATAGCCTGAATCTCCAGATTTACCATAACTATCATTTGGGCCATTAGATTGAGATATAATCCTAACTACTCAATGGGAGAATTGCTAATAAATCTGTTAATTTATTTAATAACATGGGACATAGGCTGAATCAAGAGAAAATACAAAAGCACAAATAATTAAATTTCAGTTGCAATAAGGGTATAGTTTGTATAAGCTTGTAATAACACTAGTAAGAGAATACCCCCACAATAATGTTGCAGCAGTGTTTTCTGAAAATTAAAAAAGGAGAATGACATACACACACAAAAAAGGAGAATGAATTGGGAAAAACTCTCAACTTTTCATGCCAGCTCTTCAGCAGCCGAGGCAGGAGGATCACGAGATCTAGACCAGCTTGTACCACTTAGGTACAAAACAACAAACAGAAGAGAGGGGCTCACGGGAGTGAGGGTGGGGTACAGTGGTAGATTGCCTGCCTAGCATGTATGAGGCCTAGGATTCCATCGTCAGCACAACAGAATTGTAAATATGAATTTTAAAATAGGGCTGGAGAGATGGCTCATCGGTTAAGAGCACTGACTGCTCTTCCAGAGATCCTGAGTTCAATTCTCAGCTACCACATGGTGGTTCACAACCATCTGTAGTGGGATCTTATGCCCTCTTTTGTCTGAAGAGAACAATGGTGCACTCATATACATAAGATAAACAAGTAAATCTTAAAAAAAAAAAAAAAAGATTTTGAAAGTATTCAGAGATAGGGGCCAGAGAGGAAGCTCAGTGGTTAAGGGCAGCTCTTCCAGATGACCTGAGTTCAATTCTCAGCATTACAAGAGGGCTCACAACTGTCTGTCTGTAATTCTGTCTTCTGCCTTCTGTGGGCACTAGGCATGCATATTGTTCAGAGACACATATGCTGGCAAAAAGATAACCTCATACACATAAAATTTAAAAAAAAAAAAAAAAACTTTTGCCAGGTGTAGTGGGGCAGCTTATAACCCCAGTACTCTAGGAAATAGAGGCAGATCACTGTGAGTTCAAGCTAGTCTGGTCTATATAAAGAGCCCCAGATCAGCCAAGATTTCATAGTGAGACCCTGTTGCAAAACAAAACAAAACAATGATAGGAATAATAAATAAATCCTTTGGGGGGGGGAAGATATACCCCTAGAATCTTTAGGCTGATGTTTCATTTTCCCTTCCTCAGTTCCTTATTTTTTCATAATTTTTTTTTTTGTCTCATCAATTGGGAAGTAAACTCAGAGTTTACCATGAAATTATTATATTCCAGATGAGTAAAAAATGTCACTTTTAATCAATGAGGAAAGAACATATTCAATGCATTCAATAAACACTTGTTGGACACCTGCAGTGCTAGGTCCACCCCTATAAATGTCAGTCACTGAGACAACCCAGCACCAGCCCATATGGAATTGAGCAGGGATTCATAAAAGTTGCAAGTAAGGCTGGGTATTGCTTCACATGCCTTGAATCCCAGCACTTGGGAGGCAGAAGCAGCAGGATATCTATGAGTTAGTTCAAAGCCAGCCTAGTCTACATTGTGTGACCCTAGCTCAAAAACAAAAACAAAACAAAACAAAAAAGAACCTACAGGTATAAAAAACTAAAGTGTTTGTTTGTTTGTTTGTTTGTTTGTTTGTTTGTTTTTTAATGTGTGCAAGTGTTTTATGTGGGTGGTACCCTCAAAGGCTGGATAGAAGAGGGCTTCAGATTCCCTGGAATCTGAACATACAGACAGTTATGAAGTGCCATGTAGGTGTTAGGAATCAAACTTAGGTCCTCTGCATGAGCAGTCAGTGTCTCCAACACTGATGCTAAAGTGAATTGTTTTGTTTTGTTTTGTTTTGTTTTGTTTTGTTTTGTTTTGTTTATTGAGACAGGATTTCTCTGGGTAACACTCCTGGCTGTCCTAGAACTTGTGCTATAGACCACGCTGGCCTCAAACTTACCTGCCTCTGCCTCTGCCTCTGCCTCTGCCTCCCCAGTGCTGGGATTAAAGGCCTATGTCACCACTGCCCAATTAAATGATTTTTTTAATAAGTTGCCTTGTTCATGGTGTCTCTGCACAGCAATAGAACAGTAACTAAGACAGATAGAAAGAAATTGTTGCCATAACCACACATATACTCATAATTAGATGCTTGTCTAGTTATTATAAAAAGTAATGTTTCATTATGGCATTTCTACACATATATATCACTGAAATTCGGGGTTTTTTGTTTTGTTCATTTGGGGATTTTTTTTTAATTTGATGGATTTTTTTTGGTGGCTTTTTTTTTTTTTTTTTTTGGTTTTTTGAGACAGGGTCTCTTTACATAGTTCTAGCTATCCTGAAACTCCCTATGTAGACCAGGATGGCCTCAAACTCTGCCTCTGTCTCCTGAGATTCTCGGATTACAGGCATGTGCCACCATTCCCTGTAAATTTTGTTCTTATTCAACACCCTTTCTTTGTTTGGTCCCTTCTTCTCCCCATTTAGATTATTTTTGAAAAACTTTTTAGTTTCTAATTAATTAATGTGCAGCTTTGTCTGGCCTAGAACTCACTATGTAGACCAGTCTGGCTTGGAACTCAGAGAACCATCTCAAATTCTGGGACTAAAGGCTGTTTTAGGATCACACTGTAAACCCCAAAATTGTGTTATTTACTGAAAAAAAAAAAAACTGTTTGTAGTTGTGGTATGGCTCAGCCTTAGCACACATCTTTGATCCCTCTGGCTGTTATACAGACATGTCCTTAGTACACCCCTTTAATCACAAATAATTAAAGGTAAATGAAGGTAAAGTTAGTTTGTAGAAGGAAGCACTCATGTGTGAAAGTGATGTCTAATTGAGTGGCAGACAAAGTGGTGAATCAGAGAAAAATTTGACAGAATAGAATATATCTAACTCACATGAGAATTGAGAAGAAAGAGAAGCTACTTGAGGGAACAATACAGAGAGTGGAAGGAGGCAGTTTTCTAGGAGAGTTTTTTTTTTTTTTTTTTTTTAAAGTTCTTCACATTTTTATTCTTTGTGCACAAAGACTAGCATGATCGGTTCCACTTGGTAGTCAGACGAATCCATTCAAGGTCGCTTAGTCCAACTTAATGAAGCCTATGTCCTTCGCGTACTGCCGGAAGCACTGGCGGCACTTGTTCAGCCCGTATTTGCGGATCAGACAGTGGCGGTTGGAGCAGACGCGGCAAGAGCGAGAACCCTGGCCGAACTTCCGTGGGTGACTCCAGTAGAGCTGCTGGTGACCCATCTTGCCTTCAGACGCCCAACGAGGAGAAAGGCTCTAGGAGAGTTTTACAAAGACAGGTTGAAGAGAGAGAGAAGATAAACTAGATACAATTGAAGACAGAACAAGAAGCCAGACGATCAGAACATATTGCAAAATTAGTGTGAAGCTAAGCAGAGCAATTCAGTAAGAAACTAAGAGAAGCCAAATTGAATCAGCCAGCTAGGAGAGGAGTTTGAGCCAGAACAGCTGAGTTGAATCAGTGAGCCAGAGTTCAGAAAGAACCACAAAGGATGAGCTTATTCAGCAGTAAATCTCACAGGCTGACAACATTCTAGGCCTAGATACAGAGGCTAGAAGCTTCCAGGACAAGACCTAGGTGACCACACAGAGGCAATAAGCCTCGGAGACAACAATTACTCAGGAGAATAAAAAGTACTTTTACAAAAGGCATATGTTTGCTATGTCCAGCTAAGATTAATGTTTGGGGGCCTTATATTTTCCTTCAAATTATAATCAGATTTCAGTAGCTTTTTTTTTTTAATGCTGCTTGTGGTACTGGAATGACTATATTGCACTCTTTTTAAAGTCCTTTAGGAGAATGGTAAGTAGTTCCTAGCTGCCTAACACTGTCTATGACTCTTTCCTACTTCCCTTCCTGGTATCACCTCCCACCTGCCCACTTTCAGGCAGCCAGTTGTGGCAGGGGCCTCTAATCCCAGCGTTTGGGAGGCTGGGAAAGGAAAAATCTTTGCAAGCTGGAGGCCAAGCTGGTTGGCAAAGTGGGAATCTGTCTCATAAAAAACAAGCTGAAAAAATGGTGCTTGGATCCCCACATAAAAAATACAGTATGATAGGATGCTTCTGTAAACTACGTAAAGAGAGGCAGAGACAGAAGAATACCTTGGGGCTTGCAGGTCAGGCAGTCTAGCAGAAGTGGTGAGGGGTTCCAGTTTCAGCAAGAGACCTTGTCTCCAAAAATAAGAGGGCAACTGAGGAAAAAACATCCATAATTGATCTCTAGCTTCCACATACACACATGCATACAAATGAATAGATACACAGATTACATATCACATTGAAAAAAAATAAACTAGACAAAACTGTGCAAGGTAGCTCTATATCCCCTATGGCAATTGAGTTTCTGACTCATTGATATAAATTGCTATCACCTACCTCATCCATCATAATTTTATTTTTAAAGCTTTTGAAAATGAACCTCTTTCAAATCATGCCACATTCATTAAAGCTTTAAAGCGAATGTCTGTACCAGAATAAATTCAGTTAATTATTCAAAGAATAATATTTCCTGTAATCTCAGTAGGAATCCTGAGAGAATGATATTCTTCCTACAAGTTAGCAACCTACAGGTCATGGAGAATAAAAGGAAATTAACATACTGATTTTCATAAGAAATAGAAAAATACACAACCCATGGAAAGTTCTCACAGTCAGACAAAGACAAGGACCTGGTCCTTAGTAGGAGTTCCTGAAACAGAACAGCCCCAGTGGTGGTTTGAATGAGAAATACCCTCGACAACCCCCCCCAACCCCCCCCAACACACATACACACACACACACACACACACACACACACACACACACCCCGCAGTTCTTAGCTGGCAGACAATTTAGCAACAATTAAAAGGTATGGCCTGGTTGAAAGAGGCGTTTTCACTGGGGTGGGCTTTGAGGATTCAAAAGCCTTTGTCAGGCCTATCAAGCTTCTTTTTCAATGCTTGCTACCTGTAGATAAGATGTGAGCTCTTGCCAGGAGTGGTGGTGGCGCATGTGTTTAATCCCAGCCCTCAAAAGGCAAAGACAGGCAGATTTCTGTGTGTTCAAGGCCAGCCTGATTTACAGATTGACTTCTAGGACAGCCACAGCTAAGTAGAGAGACCTTGACTCAGAAAAAAAAAAAAAAAAAAGGAAATTCTCAGCTACTGATCCAGTGCCAGGCCTTGCCTGCCTGCTGCCACGCTCCCCACCATTATGGTAAGTTACCTTGGCCATGCTTTATGTTCACAGCAATAGAAAACTAATTAAGACAGCCCCCATCTTAGACGAGTGCAGATCTCCATTCACATGCTTCACACTACTGGAGCTGCCCAGGCTTCAGTACATATGTCCAAAGAGACAGCCAGATGTTGCTACAAAGAAAATCACACAGGACTCCAGGTCAACACTGGAGTAGCATCTTCTCCTGGACAACTGCTGTTGGTGTCCCCATCTATCTGCCACCGTCTTAGTCACTTTGAGTTGCTCTGACAAAAACACCTGACATCAATCTAAAGGAGGAAAATAAACTCACGGTTTCAGAGGTTCCCTTCCACAAACCACTGGTTCTGTGGCTGTGCCTTGGCCTGTGGGGACTGCAAGAAAAAGCCTCTTACCCCATGACAGCGAAGAAGCCCATCATGAGAGAGGGCAAGGACAAGATCCAGCCATGAAAGTGAGCTAGCATTCTCCTATCATCTCATCACTACGAAGACAGAAGAAGCAGAAGGATCACTTTGAGTTAGCTGGTCCAGTCTTATTTAAAAAAAAAAAAAGAAAGGAAAAGCTTTTCTTTTCTTTTATTGAGGGAAGGTGTCATAGTTACTGTTCTATTGCTGTGAAGAGATACTATGCCCACAGCAACTCTTATAAAAGAAAGCATTTAATTGGGACTGCTTTACAGGTTCAGAGGTTTAATTCACTGTCATCATGGTAGGAAGCATGGCAGAACACAGGCACACATGGTGCTGGAGAGTTAGCTGATAGTTCTACATCTGGATGGGCAGACAGAGGGAGAAAGAGAGACACTGAACTTGTTCTCTCTTGGCCCACCCCACCTTGTCATCTGGCCCACCCCCAGTGACATACTTCCTCAAACAAGGCCACAGCTCCTAATAGTGCCACCCCATTCCACTCCCTGTTTCCCATGGGCTTGTGGCCATATCATAATGTAAAACTTCATAGAGTCCAACTTCAAAAGTCCCCATCCATAGTTTATCACAATCTTAACTCTGTTTAAAAGTGCAAAGCTCAAAGTTTCTTCTGAGACTGATGGCAACCTCTTAACAGTAACTCCCAGTAAAATTGAAATGAAAAAGCAGATCACAACTAGATGGTGGTGGTGCACACTTCCAGTCCTAGCACTTAGGAGGCAGAGGCAAGATCTCAGAGTTTGGGAACAACCTGGTCTACAGAAGGAGTTCCAGGACAGCTGGAGCTACATAGAGAAACCCTGACTTGAAAAAAAAAAAAAAAAAAAGAAAGAAAAAGAATAAGCATATCACACACTTCCAACATGCAATGGCGTAGAATATACAACACCATTACAAAAGGGGAAGGGAGCACAGCGAGGAAATACTGCACCAAAGCAAGACCAAAAGACAACCAGGAAAACTCCAAACTCTGCCTCTCCGTGTCTGGTGTCAAAGTTCTCTTCAGATCTCCAACTCCTTTCAGCTTTGTGGACTGCAACACGCTTCACTCTCTTGAGCTAGCTCCCCTCCCCATTAGCAACTCTCTTTGCGAGTATCCAACAGCTCTGCCATCTCTAATATCTTGGTGTCTTCAAGGCAATCCAGGCTTCACCTTCACAGTTTCACACAATGGCCTTTGTGGGCCTGCATGCAGGGGCATCCCTAACACATGCTCAGACTCAGCAGCTTTCCTTAGCCATGGAGGCAAAGGATTAAGCGGTGCCCTGAGGTCACCACTCTATTTATTCCATTTAGGAGCAGGCTTTCCTTTAATCTGTTTATCTCCTTGAACGCAGGACTTAGCTCCATTCCACTTCCTGGAATGGGGTGCCCTTCTCAAACTGTACTTTTTGTGTTTTTTTTCCCTTGGTCAGATTGCTACTTTCCTTATAGATCTGCATAAGCCTGGATACTAATAACCAAGCAACCCAGTCAATACTAGGCTGTTTTGAAATTTCCTCTGCCAACATTAATCCAAAACTCTTCAATTTAGACTCAGGCAGACTTTCTGGACAGGAGCAAAAAGCAGCCACATTCTTCACAAAAATATCACAAAAATGATCTCTAGACCATGACATATTAATATCCTTCTTCTCTGAAACCTTTTGAGCCAGAGCCCCAGTTTAGATCACCCTCAGCACCACTGTCTCCTGTGCTTCTCTTAGTGTGACCCACTGAGTGCCATTTAAGTCTTCAACTGTTTTTCTAACCTAAAGCCCCAAAATCCACATTTTCCCAAACAATAGCATAGTCAGGCCTACACAGTCCCTTCTGTCTTAGGGTTTTTATTGCTGTTGAAGAGACATCATGACCATGGCAGCTCCTATAAAGGAAAACATTTCATTGGGGCTGGCTTACAGGTTCAGAGGTTCAACTCATTGTCATCTTGGTGGGAAGCATGGTGGCATGCAGCCAGACATGGTGCTGCAGAGTTAGCTGAGAGTTCTACATCAGATTTCAGACTCACTCCCCAAAACAATAATCATTTGCAGACATACTTCTTCAGATGTGCTAAAAGTGAGAGAAAACTAAGGGAGGGGGAGCTGAACTCAAGTCCTGTTTCCTTACCACTGCAGGAAGAGAGCAAAACACAGACACCCATAGGCACCACTGTAAAGGCTGAGAGACTACAGGGTAACTTATTCGGCATCAGGATTACCAGGAAGGTTCGACTGTTAGTCCCTGACTGCGGGCTCCACTGGGTGGGATGGGAACATACATGTCTAACAAGCTCCCTCCTTGGTGCTGTTGATAGTGTAAGGCCAGGGACCAGACCGACAGTTACCAGGCCCAATATTTCATCAGAATCACAAGTGAGGTTCAAAAAGCACAAAAGTCTGTGTGCCAGAACCCAGTTAAGCTCTCCAGCAGTGTAGCCACAGGTTTCTGTTTACTGGCTTATTTGACAAACCTCCAAGTTACATCTTGGTGTTTAGCAAATATGATGTTTCACAGGCTTGAGAACCCAGAAATGCACATGCCTATAATCCTAGCACTTGGGAGTCTGAGGCAGAAGGACTGCCACAGGTTTGAGGACAGTCTAGCTAGAGCTACATAGAGAAACCCTGTTTGGAAGGTGGGGGTAGGGGGCCAATCAAGGAAGGAAGGGAGAGAAAAGAGCAGCCTCAGCCTGTAACCCAGTCCTTAGGAAGCTGAGCATGAGCCACATAGTAAGGGTCTCAGGCTACTAAAGCTCATCAGATGTACTTATTTAGATCACAGAACACTTTCAGGATTCAAATGTGACTCTCTTGTATGTTGCTTTTAAATTTAAATCTTGATATCGATATTCTTTGGAGAATAACTATATTGGTCTCTTAGTTACATAAAAATAAACACTTTCATAAAGGAAGGTCTTAACAATTCTAGGAGACAAGAAGGCCTCTGGCAGAGCCATGTAAATCATTGGAATGCTTCCAAAGCAACAACATGAAAATTTGTAAAACTGGCCTAATAAATGGGTAATCATCAGCTTGACAACTTTATCCCTCAGAAATTGATTGTCTTTCACCTAAGTCTAACAGTATAACCAGAAAGGTCATACATTCATCAAAACTCAATATTTAAGCAAGGCAGAGCAGCACACACCTGTAAGCCCATCACTCAGGCAACTGAGGCAGAAAGATTGCTGCAAGTTCTAAGCCAGCACGTGCTACATGGTAAGTTTTAGGCAACCTGGACTATGTAGCAAGATGCTTTTTCAAGCAACAACAAAAATTAATAGATTTCCCCAGCTAGTACTACTTTTCCAACATTCTCTATACACTATTGGCTTTTTGGTTTGTTTCTTTATTTGTTTTTAAGATGTTTTAATTTTTTTTTCTTCTTTTGGGTTTTTTGTTTTTGTTTTTGTTTTTGTCTTTTTTGAGACAGGGTTTCTCTGTATAGCCCTGGCTGTTCTGAAACTCACTTTGTAGACCAGGCTGGCCTCGAACTCAGAAAATTCGACCAGTGCCTGCCTCTGCCTCCCGAGTGTTGGGATTAAAGGCGTGCACCACCACGCCCGGCGATGTTTTAATTTTTTAAACGGCTATTATCTTCTGGGTACGGGTGTTTTGCCTCTATGTATGTCTGTGCACCACACCCATGTCTGGTGCCCACAGAATTCAGAAAAGGGTTGTGATCCCTGGAACTGGAGTTACACACAGTTGTGAGTTGTCATGTGTACACTTGGAGTCCACCCCAAGTCCTCTAGAAGAACAGCCTATGCTCTTAACCCTTGTGTCATCTCCCCAGTCTTGTTTTCATTTTTTTTTAAGGCAGGACCTGTCTCACTATATATCCCTGCCCAGCCTGGAAATCAACATGTAGACCAGGTTGGTCTTGAACCTGTGTCGATCCTCCTGTCTCTGCCTCCTTGGCGTTAGGATCAGAGATGACTGACACCCCACCTACTTTATAAATAAGTTTTTACAGCCTATCTCTCTCCATAATTATTTAATAAGTATTGAATGCAGAACAACATTGTTCTACTTTAGGTGAGATGGCTCAGCGGTTAAGAGCACCAACTGCTCTTCCAGAGGTCCTGAGTTCAATTCCCAGCAACCACACGGTGGCACACAACCATTTGTAATAGAATCGGATGCCCTCTTCTGGTGTGTCTGAAGAGAGCAATGGTGTACTCATATACAAAATAAATAAATAAATCTAAAAAAAAAAAAAAGAAAAAACAAGAAACAAAGTTGCCTTCCAATTTTATTCTATAACTCTAAATTATAAATTAGATAACATAGGTGATTTTGTTTTTCTCCTATAATGTCCTCTCTGGGTTCTGGGTCAGACTTCCTACCAATAAATTCCTGAATTTTGCCCATTCTGCTTAGCTAAAATGAGCTATCAAGCTTTGGCTTGTTATAAATTTTCAAAATGAAGAAAAAGTAGTTAAACTTTGAAGTATGGTTCATTTGGAGAAACTGGTTATTGCATATTTTGTAGAATAGCATTTAACTCAATTTCTCTAAAATTAAGACACAGTGACTTAGTGAACCGAATGGAAGAACACGGCACAGATTCATTAAGATATGCAACAAAACTTGGTTACAGAAACAGCAACAGCAATATGAAAAGCAGCTCAACTGGAAATATTGTGAAATTATTTTCAACTTCATATGCTAAATGAAGGAGATGCTTTGATTGCTATGTAGATAATAGAGAAAGCCAAAGTCATGAGCCTGGTAAAAGCTGTGTGAGCAATTTACAAACTGCTTATGTTCTAATATCATAACACTACACAGTAGTACATTTAATGGGGAGAGTTCAATTTTAATAAATGACAGTTAAGTGAATGATTTGAGTAAGTCATTCAAAAATCTCAAGTTATATTTCATCTTTATAGCCAGTGAGCTAGAAATATAGTCCCAGGAATAGTATTCTCCCAGCACCTGTGTGACAGTGAGTTAAATATCTGAGTCGTTTTTTGAGGGGAGAGTGGAAGTTGAAAGATCCTCCTGCCTCATTCTCCCAAGTGCTGGTGTGCACCACCACATCTGTCTTAATCTTTAAAGAAGTAAAGGAAATAAGGAAGGAACAAGTAACTACTGCTGGCACTGGGGATTTGCAAGTGAGAGAGGAATTACCTAAGGGTTAGCTGAGATTCTCCTTTCAGCACTAGGGAATTTCTTCCTCCAGTTCTCTTTGCCAACCCACTACTCTCCACACAATCCTACCTCTGGCCTCTACTTCACATTCCAGCCAACTCTCTGAGAATGCAGATGCTGAGCCAGATGTGATGATATATCCCAGATGCCCCAGCACTCAGGAGTCTGAGGCAGGAGGATGGCAAGTTCAAGGCTGGCCTGAGCTACAGAGCAAGACAGATCCTATCTAAAAGTAATAGCATTATTGGGATGCAGTTAGGTATTTGCCTAGTATACTCAAGATTCTGCTTTCAATCCCCAGAACTAAAAAGAAAAAGACACAAATGCTGGAAGTGGGCAGCCTGGGTTGAAAGCTGATGGGCCTCAGACAGTCACTTTAGATGTTGACACTGTAAATGGAAACAATATTAGCACAGTTTAAGATAAGATGACCAAGCCTCAATCAGATTCCTACAAGTTGGGGCTGGAGAGATGGTTTGGCAGTTAAAAGCACTTACTGCTCTTCCAGAAGACCATAGTTCCATAGCAAGTGCTCACAACTGCCTCAACTCCAGCTCTAGAGGATTCTATATCTTTGACCTCCACAGGCATTGCACTCGTATGCATAACTTAAAAATGAGAGAAACAAATCATTAAATGGAAAAGAAAGAAAAAAGATTAAGTGAATTAAGACATATAGAGTGTTTTTTTTTTGTTTGTTTGCTTGGTTGGGTTTTTTTTTTTTTTGGTGTTTTTGAGGCAGGGTTTCTCTGTATAGCCCTGGCTGTCCTGGAACTCACTCTGTAGACCAGGCTGGCCTCGAACTCAGAAATCCGCCTGCCTCTGCCTCCGGAGTGCTGGGATTAAAGGCGTGCGCCACCACGCTCAGCCTATAGAGTGTTTTTGGATGGTCCACCTTCCTGTGGTAGGCAACTCCCGACAGTTTCCAATGATCTCTGATTCTTGGTTTAGATCTGTGATACCTCCCCTTGAGTGTGAGCTAGAACCTAATGACTTCCTCTCAACACATGGACTATAACAAAAGTGACAGTGGATGGTAAATGTTTGTTTGTTTATTTGTTTTTGAGACAGGGTTTCCCTGTATAGCCTTGGCTGTCCTGGAACTCACTCTGTAGACCAGGCTGGCCTCAAATCAGAAATCCACCTGTTCCTTCTTCCTGAATGCTGGGGTCAAAGACATTCACCACTACCACTTGCCTTCGATGGTGATTTTTTTTTAATATATGAATTTAACTGGGCTATAAGATACCCAGATAGCTGATAAAAATTGTGCATCTGTCTGCATATGTGAAGATGTTTCCAGAAAAGATTAGCATTTGTCTGTATGGATTAAGTGAAGGAAAGTGCATTCACCAACGTAGTGGGCGTCACCCTACCCAAGAAGAACACAGCCAGAACAAAGTTTAAATTTACTCTGCTTGAGCTAAGATAGACATTTTGATCAATCTTGTCTACTGCCATGTGCTTCCTGGTCCTCAGGCCTTTCTTTACGTAGAAGGAAACTCTACCAGTGGTTTTCCTAGGTCTCCAGCTTGCAAACTGATACCACTTCCTACTTCCCCTCCTTCTGTTGCTAATCTCATCCCCACCCCACCCTCTGCCCCTGCAGTGCTGTGAACTGCTCCTAGGAGAGGCTTGTGTAGTAAGAAACTGAGGCAAGCCTTTAGCTACCAGGCCATGAGAAAATGATGACTTAGTAGAACAATTTGCAAGGAATCTCATCCACCTAATTAATGTCCAAGTAAGGAAGCAGCTCATCCCTCCTGACTGAGTTTTAGCTGCCTCTGAAAACATAGCCTGAGTACAGCCAGATCCCTGATACACAGAAATTTAACTAATAATAGCTGTGTTAAGTCAGGCATGGTGGTGCATGCCTTTGATCCCAGAATTCATGAGGCAGAGGCAGGTGGACTGGAAGATCCTGACAGAATGTAAAAGGTCACAGAAGCCCTGAAATTGGCAAAATAGATTTCATTGTTAGTAGAACTAGCTTCACTGATTTAGAAAAATAGAGGTGCACAATGCTCTGGCCGCTCCTCGAACCTGTGTGTCTGCCAATGTTCTGACCAGGTGTGTGCCCACTGCTGCACCACATTGCCAGGTGTTTGTGATATTGGTTGCTATATTGGTTGCTGGGAAAGAGTCGGAAAATCTCCCCAGCAACCACAGTCGGGGCCAATCCGGAATTGCTGCACCTTCATTAGACTCCTTCCTAGTTTCCCTCCCATACCCATTTCTTGAGGAATCAATCATTTTAGAATAGACAGACATTGTTTAAATCTGGAAATCCCCTACTCCCCCCTTCTCCTTCCCTCCATGAGGGCCTATAAAGACTTGGACCCCTTTCCCCTCGAGGTCGACTCCTCTACCCCTGCATGGGATATGAGTCGTCCCCAGAGCTCTGGCTTTCCCCGAATAAAGCCTCATGTAGTTTGCATCAACTTGGTCTCTCTTGAGTTCTTGAGTGTCCGCCATTGTCCCGAGGCCTGAGTGAGGGGTTCCTCTCTGAGTCTTTCAGGACCTTTGTGAGTTCTTGGCCAGATAGAGCTGCATAGTGAAATCCTGTCTTTAAAAAAAAAAAAATGTTGCCAGGCGTGGTGGCGCATGCCTTTAATCCCAGCACTCGGGAGGCAGAGGCAGTCAGATTTCTGAGTTCGAGGCCAGCCTGGTCTACAGAGTGAGTTCCAAGACAGCCAGGGCTATACAGAGAAACCCTGTTTCAAAAAAAAAAAAAAGTTATAGTAAGTTATTATACACTATCTAGGGATAATTTCTTTTTTGGCAATAAGTTAAATGGTATCAAGTACCCTACAAATGTCGGCTAGTGACAGAATTCTCTAGTTCCTTTCCCCTCCCCCCAATACTCACATACCAGTGAATAGACCCACTCACTCCAAGTTGATCAAACCAAAAGGAAGAAAAATATTTAATTCTCTCTCTTTTTTTTAAAGATTTATTTATTTATTATATGTAAGTACACTGTAGCTGTCTTCAGACACACCAGAAGAGGGCGTCAGATCTTGTTACGGATGGTTGTGAGCCACCATGTGGTTGCTGGGACTTGAACACTGGACCTTTGGAAGAGCAGTCGGGTACTCTTACCCACTGAGCCATCTCACCAGCCCTAATTCTCTCTTTTTAAATTATTATTTTTTTACTTATTCACTTTACAATTCTCTTTTTTAACCCTTCCTCTTTGACATAGAACAAGCTTCATGAATATCTGAGTAAGAACAATTCAGGAGTGTATTGAATTAAGGTCGAGGGTTTTTTTCTAAATTATGTATGTATGTATGTATGTATGTATGTATTTAATGTATGTGAATACACTGTAGCTGTCTTCAGACATACCAGAAGGGGGCATCGGACCCCATTTCAGATGGTTGTAAGTCACCATGTGGAAGAGCAGTCAGTGCTCTTAACCACTGAGCTATCTCTCCAGCCAAAGGTTGAATTTTTTTAATGAGTGAGAGACAGAGGGAGAGACAGAGTGTTGGGAGCTATTAAGGCAACGCTATTGTCCTGATCTCTGAATTGGGCCTCTCCCCCCGAGAAGAAAAGGGGGTCAAAAGCGGGCCACCAGATGCACCGCTCCGAGAAAGTCAGCGCCAGATGTCCTGACCTCAAGATGTACCCTGATACCACCAAGTTCCTGCTTCCCCTTGTAGTCGCCAAAAGAAAAATTTCTGCTGCCCCATCCCTCCTGCTGAGGTGCATTTCCTCTGCCCCATTCCTCCTGCTGAAAGGCACTTCCCCTTTTTTCTTGTGCTTTTAAACCTTGGGCCTGGCTAATACATTGGGGGCTTTGATGCATTCCAGAACGGTTTCTGTGTCGTTATTCGCACAAGGCCCTCGTCTCTCTCTACCCCCCCATTTGGTTATTAGGAGGAGGTCCCCTCGAGACCCTCGAATAACTGGACCTGCTGGATGGGTCAACAGAGAAGAAGGGAAGGAGGAAGGGAGGGAGGGAGAGAAGGAAGGAGAGGGGAGGCAGAGAGAGGGAGAGGGAGAGATCCTATGTGTCTATGCATAGAACTTCAAGCCAGAGAGAAAGTGATTTAAAAAAAAAAAAAAAAAAAACAGAGAAGGAAGTCAAGGTCATTAGGGTCTTGAGAGCAGTAGAAGAAGAGGCTTGGTTTTCAATCAAAGTGTGATGGGAAATGAAGAGAGGACATTAAATAGAGTCATTAGATGATGTCATGTTTTAATCTGAGTCTTAGTTCTTGTACAAGACTCTTTGGCTTCAGTATGGAATAAAAGTCAAGGGTGAGGCAGAGAGACAAGCAAGGGAAATGTTAGTATTCTACACTAGCAATGGTCCTGTACTTCAGGTCAAATACACTGGTAATAACTCGTCTGAGCAGAGGGGTAGATTTTTGAAATATGGTTGATAACACTGGCTGAATAATGACATGAACCAAGAGGCCCTGAGTTTGGCTGGCATGAGTTTAGTTTGACGTATAGGAAAAGATGAGGAGGAGCATAGAGCTAAAAAACAAAAACAAAAACAAAAACAAAAAACAAAAACAAAAACGAGATCCTGTCTAAAAACAACAAATCTACCTCAGGAGAGAGAACTTTTGGCCTTATGAGCTACTACAAGCTGATCTGACTGTTCCAACCCTGACTTCCATGTCCATCTGCTTCTGACTGTTATCTGATGCTGCCCCCACACTGCTCAGTACTGCTCTGGAAGGCCTCTGGTAGTGACATGCCCAGTACTGTGATCTCTGATACTATCTCCTACCACTCTTACTTTTTACATTGGCTCCCTTCTCTGGGTCTCTCTCTCTCTCTCTCTCTCTCTCTCTCTCTCTCTCTCTCTCTGCCAGTGCATGTGTGTGAATAGAATATCCTCTAGGTCTGCCATTTAACATGGGGGATGTGGGTTTTCTGACCAAAATATGAGGTTCTTGAGATCAAACCCAGGAGCCTTTCATATGCCAGTCACACACTCCACCATTCCATTTTATTAATACCATTTCCCTCTCTACTCTCTTCTTTCTGTCTTCCTTTTCCTTTCTTTTTTATAATACAGTTTTATTAAGAAGAATGCTCATTTATTTGTTTTAGTAGTAAGTCAAATGCATTATAATAAATTTAACTTAGCAACTTCTCATTGTTACTGGGTATACTTACTTGTTTTACATGGCATCTTCAAGATCTTCCTATAAACACTTGTCTTCCTCCTTTTCCCCTCCTTTCCTTGTTCTCTCCATTTCCTTCATCTCTTCCTCTTTCTCCTCTTCCTCCTTCTCCTCCTCCTTCTTTTCACACTTTTATTTTGAAGCCAGGTTTCAACTCATAGTCCTCCTTCTTCAATCTCCCCAGTATCTGTTCAGTAAGCACAGCCCTAATATATGCATTTTGGCATAGCCACTTCCTTCTTTAACTATTTGCTACAGCAGAGCTTCCAGTGTTTTCCTCAGGTCACAGAAGCAATACTTGTAAGACACAACCATACAGTGTATTAGCGCCATCTTCTGGACTAGCCAGGGCACCAATTTCTGTACCATGAAAAAAATGTTGTAAGTAAACTCTCCCTTTTCCCATTTAAAATTCCATTCCCTGTGTCCAGTCCCCAGGACCCAGTCCCACATATATACCGCAATCCCTGTGGATACACATTAGCCAGGCCTACAACTATTTCAGAGTACAATCTTTCCTTCCCCTCCAAAGCAGGCACCATGCCTCTGAGTCTGATGAGTAAGACAGATGGACACAGAGCCAGGGCTATACAGAGAAACCCTCTAAAAAAAAACAAACCAAACCAAACAACAAACAAACAAAAACCAACAACAATAAAAACTGCCCACACATAGACACAAAATAAATGTTTAAAAATAATATATATTTTTTAAAAGGTGGCAAGGTACTGGCAAGCTTTGGCAGACCATGCCTGCAACCCTAGCATTTGACAGGCAGAACCAGGAGGATCAGGAACTCAAGATTATTCCTACCTACATATAGTGAGTTTTAGTCCTCCCTGGGCTACATTTAAAACAAAACAAAAGACAGGTATCACCGTGCCCTGGAAACCCTGATATAGACTAAAATATATCTGGTTCAGCTTTTTAAATACAATCCGCAATCACAATGTTGTGCTTCAAGTTATTTTTTTAAGATTTTTATTTTTGTGTTTAATTATGTGTCTATTATATGTCTGTCTGGGAAGGAGGGGAATGTATATGTTGAGTGAGGACTTCCGCAGAGACCAGAAGAGTATATCAGATTCCCATGTAAATACAGGCTTGCCTGAAAACCTGAGTTCAATCTCTGGGATACACACACATGCACACACACACACACACACACACACAATAAATAAATAAATAAATAAATAATAAAGCTGGGCAGTGGTGGCACATGCCTTTCATTCCAGCACTTGGGAGGCAGAGGCAGGAAGATTTCTGAGTTCGAGGCCAGCCTAGTCTACAGAGTGAGTTCCAGGACAGCCAGGGCTACACAGAGAAACTCTATCTTGAAAAAAACAACAAAACAAAACAAAATACAAATAAATAAGTAATAATTTAAATTTTAAATTAAATTTTAATTTAAAATTAATTACAATTTTAAAAATTTAAATAAGACAAACAATAAGTAAATAAATTTAAATTAAATATATGCTGGCAAGTATGAAGCTGCTGTCAATGGTTGCTGGCTTATTCACATTGCACTTTTCTGGGCATGTGTCTGGCAGACTTCTGGGAAAGAACATGCAGAGGACGACATCAATGTGCTTCTTTCTATCCTTGATAATTTAACTACAGAAAAAAGTAAAAGAGCTAGACATGTAACATACATATGTAAACCCAACACTCTGGAGGCTAAGACAGGACTGCTGTAAGTGCCAAGGCAGTGGGCACTATATATTGAGACTGTCCCAAGAAAAAATGAGTGGACTGGAAGATGGCTCAGCAGTTAAGCACTGGCTGTTCTCAGAGAGGATCTGAGTTCAGTTCCCAGGGCTGCTAGCTACCAATCCTGATTCAGTAACCTCTTCCAGCTTCTGAGAGCACCAGGAATGCACATAGTGCACATAAGCATACAGACAAAACACTTATACACAAAATATTCACATACATTGTAAAAATAAATGTAAAAGAAAGAGGTCACGGGTGAGGCTCTAAGTTTAGTGTGGTCATCCTGCTTCTGCTTCTCAATTCTGGGATTATCCTGGCTAAACAAACAGGAACAGATTGTAAATTGAGTGTGGTGACTCAGGCTGTAATCTCAACACTCAGATAGCAAGCTAAAGTGAGATCCTGGGGGCCCGGGGTGGGGGGTTGGGGGGGAGTTTGCTCAGTGGTTTAAGAGACTCAGGTTCTATTCTCAATACTTACATGGCAGCTCACAACTTTAATTCTAGTTCCAGGGAATCCAAGACATATGCATATAGGCAACACACACACACTAAAATAAAATTAAAAAGAAACCATTTTTAACATTTACATTTGGGCTGAAGTAGCTACTTACTAAACTATGGGTGAAGCAACAGATTAACTCATCTTTGCCCTAAAATATTAGAGTGACCACTCAGTGAGTTTATCTAAAATGAGGGTGTTAAGAAATTTAAGTGTTGCCGGGCAGTGGTGGTGCACACCTTTAATCCCAGCACTTGGGAGGCAGAGGCAGGCAGATTTCTGAGTTCAAGGCCAGCTTGGTCTACAGAGTGAGTTCCAGGACAGACAGGACTACACAGAGAAAGCCTGTCTCAAAAAACCAAATTAAAAAAAAAAAGAAAGAAATTTAAGTGTTTTCTTACTTTCTCTAAATGATTACCTGTACATATTTATCTGTGAGTGTGTGTGAACGCCTAGAAGGCCTTGGGTAATCTCTATCACTTTCCCCCTGTTCCTTCAGGGACAGCATGGTCAACTCAAGGCTAAATGTTTGTGTGGACCTTATTATGTGGGTTCTAGGATCCAAACCTCAGTCCTCAAGATTAAGTCATTCTCCAGCCAGTAACATTTTGTCATTAAAGGGTGGGTGGGGGAATGCCTACTGGGCATGGGAGCACAAGCCTTTAATCCCAGCACTCAGGGAGCAGAGGCAGGAAGATCTTTGTGAGTTCCAGGACAGCCTGGTCTACATAAACCCATCTGAAATTATACAGGTCCTTCCGCGCCCCCCCCCCCCCCCTTCTTAGATAGGGTTTCTCTGCCTAGCACTGGCTGTCCTGGAACTTGCTCTAAAGACCAGAGTGGCCTGGAACTCGGAGATCTACTGGGCACTGCCTCCCAAATGTTGGGATTAAAAGCATGTGCAATCACCAACCTGTTGAGATCCTGTCTTTTAGAAAAGTATACCTAAATTCTTAACATGTTTTTCACCAACGCCACCTGGTGGTGCACCAGAAGAAAATTGATTGAGCCTGTTTCCTGGGACAGTTTTCTCAGTACTTCAGCCCACTTGCAGTCTATGAAATGTTTTTGTTACTGAACTTGGGGGTTATAGCCAATCCTCTACTGAGGATTGTGAGTCTGAGGACAGGTAAACTCGCTCTAATTGAAGCTGAGTTTGCAACCTGGTGTTAAAGTTCAGAGGCCCCAAGTAACCGGCAAAGAGGCTATAGAACTATAGGGGATTTGCCATTTCCCATAGGAAGCAGGGACCTTGAGTGATGGAATAGTGAACAGTAAGTTTATCTAAATAGCTCAAGTCCAAGAATACACTTGTGTCTTAAACAGCAACACAACTGTTCAGTTCCTTTTCTAATACTACCAGGGACCTGCTTAACAACTTGAGGCTGCTGAGCCATTATTTAAGACTGAAACATAAACACAGGCACAAACCCCGTCTTTCCTTGCAGCTGCAAAATCCCCTGCCTGAAGTTAAGTGCAGGTAAGCTATGTAAGTATAGACATTCTAAAATAGAGTAATTTCCTCCTTTCCAGACATGGAGACAAAAGGGCAGCTCTGATTTTAGTCACCTTCTACACAGAATGAAAAGATTTGTCTAAGATCCCCTAGACTCAACATACCACAATAATAAGTAGCCTTTGCCCATGGTGCAGGGAACATGATACCAACAATGAGTAACCAAACTCCACTGCTAGCTAGAGAAATTATCCAATAGGACCCTCTGGCTCCTTTCTTTCATGAATGAGCCCATGAAACTCCTACCTTTGATCCAACTTGGCTGTCTCTTCCTTTTCCAGTCCCAGTTCATTAAACATCACACAAAAACTGCCAGGCATCAGGATGCTGGATCAATATGGACACTGGACTACGGGTGCCTGGAGAACTTCAGCATGACATTGACAGCTGGCACTAAGTTCTGGCTGTTTTGAAGCTGTTTTTAACCCAGGATTTCATATACCTCAGGTGGTCTAGAATTGTGATCTTCCTGCCCCCATCTTTTATAATACATTTCAAACTGGCATTAAAAACAAAACTGGGGTTTTCTGGATCAGCTGGAAGAGTGCTGCTGTCTAGTAAGGCGAGGACCAAAGTTCAGATCCCTTGTATCCAGTCATGTTGGGGCACAGCTGTAATCTCAGTAGTGGAGGCAGGAGGGGGTCCCTGGTGTTTCTAGTTATGCCACAGCTTTAGTAAGAGATCTTGTTTCAAACACTAAAGGCGTACACATGAACCACACACAAACAGGTAAACTCATCTTCCATGACCAGCCTTTGCAGGAAGCAGAAAACTTTTCTGGATTAAAGAGGCACTGGCTGCTGGACCATCAAGCTAGTTTACAGAGTAAACAAATGTGGGCTGGAGAGTTAAGGTCCCTGGTTGCTTTCCTTTTCCAGAGGAAGGAACACCAACGTACACAAATTTAAGAATAAATAAATAATTTAAAAAGCAAGCAAGCAGGCTGGAGAGATGGCTCAGCTGTTAAGAGTACTGACTGCTCTTCCGAAGGTCCCGAGTTCAAATCCCAGCAACCACAGTGGCTCACAACCATCTGTAATGAGATCTGATGCCCTCTT
The DNA here is from genome assembly GCF_000001635.26 of Mus musculus. Classification (NCBI taxonomy): domain Eukaryota; kingdom Metazoa; phylum Chordata; class Mammalia; order Rodentia; family Muridae; genus Mus; species Mus musculus. The sequence goes on from NC_000072.6 coordinate 148,918,620, forward strand.
CTGGTGTGTCTGAAGACAGCTACAGTGTACTTTGGGCCACAGCAAGTGGGCCCGGAGTGAGCAGAGGTCCTGAGTTCAATTCCCAGGAACCACATAGTGGTTCACAACCATTTGTACAGCTACAGTGTATCATATACATAAAATAAATAAAAAGCAAGCAAACATTGCCTGATGAGGTGGCACACCCCTTTAATCCCACCACTCAGTAGGAAGAAGAAGGTGAGCCTCTGAGTCCCAGGCCAGCCTGGTGTACAGAATGAGTTTCAGGACTGAGGCCTATACAGAAACCCTGTTTTGAAGAAAAAGAAAGCAAACAGGAATCAGAAAAGCAGGCTTTATTCAAGTTAAACTCTTTACACTTCCACTCAGCTGCAGGTTTGTTTAAGAATAGTGGTGATTTGGATAAGAATGGCTCTCAAAGGCTCATATATTTGTTTCAATGTTTGGGCTGCAGCTTGTAAAAGTATGGGGAGGATTAGGTGTGGGCTTGTTGAAGGTATGTTACTGGAACTAGGCTTTGAGGAATCAAAAGCCCACCCAGCTTTCTCTACCTCTGGGTTGTGTCTCTCTCATGATTGTCTCAATCTGAAAGCTTTCAGCTTGATTCAGCTTCATGCCTGACTGCCTGCTGTCAAGCTCCCACAATGGTCATTGACATTTCCTTCTGAAACTGTTAGGCAAGATCCCAATTAAATGCTTTCTTTTGTAAGTTTCTCTGGACATGGTACAAAAATGTAATTAAGACTGAACTTTACAGGACTTTTGATCAGTGTTTGATCACTTGGCTCATGGGTGTTTCAGAACAGATCCACCTTCCTACTTCTGTAATCAGTGGTAGCATCATAGATCAAAATGCTAGTGTGTTGGTTCAGTTTGTCCTAGTTGGTTTGCCAATTTCACAAACCTAGACTTCTCAGGGAAGAGAATCTAAATGCCTCTGTGTTGGTTTAAATAAGAATGGCCTCATAGGTTCATGTATTTGAATCCTCGTTTCCAGTTGGTCAGCTGTTGGAAAGGGTTAGGACATGTTGGAGATGGTGCGCTTTGAGGTTTCAAAAGCCCAGGCTAAGTTGCTTTACTGTCCACTGACTTCTGGTAAGAATGTAAAGCCCTCAGCTACTTGCAAGCACCATGCCTGCCATGATAACAAAGTAACCCTCTGAAACTGTGAGCAAGCTCTCAACTAAATGCTTTATCAGAGGTGCCTTGGTCATGGTGTCTCTCACACCAACAGAATAACTAAGGCAGCCTCTGTAATATGTGGCACGTTTTCCCGACTAATGATTGATGTGGGAGGGCCCAGCTCACTGGGGAATTAGTCCCAGGTTGTAGAACCATGAAAAGCAAACAAACAGTCGGCAGCTCTCCTCTATGGTCTCTGCTTCAGTTCTCACCTTGACATTCTGACTCCTGGCACTGGAAGGACAGAAGCAAACAGTCTATATACAAGCTTCCCAGCTCACAGAAACTGGAATATGAAGTCTGAGAAACATATTTTGTATATAAAAGCACCCTGACTCTAGGCACACTAAAGACAAAGGAAAAAGCAATCTTGATTGTGCCACAGCACATGTGAAAAGGTCTGAGGAAAATGGTGGGAGCTAGTTTTCTCCTACCTTGTGGGTTCTAGAGACCAAATTCCAGATTGTCAGGCTTGGCAGGCACATAGCCAAAGCCATCTTACCTGCCCAACAGTGATTACTGAGGCCAGCCTGGATACATAACTGTCTCAAAAATTTTGTTTAAAACTTCCATGTTTGATTTCATTTCAGTTCCTCATAATTCTGTAAAGTTGTTTCACACAAAAGTCCCGGTCTAACTCTCCCCACAGATAAGCAACCCTTGTCATGGACATTCCATTCATGTTAAAACCACTACACAAAGTCCTTTGTATGTAGCTACCATATCCACTTATCCTAGAGTCTGAAGACTTTTCTACCCAAACCCCTGCTCATCAAAAATTAAGCTTGGAGCTGGAGAGATGGCTCAGCGGTTAAGAGCACTGACTGCTCTTTCAGAGGTCCCGAGTTCAATTCCCAGCAACCACATTGTGGCTCACAACCATCTGTAATGAGTATCCGGTGCCCTCTTCTGGTATGTCTGAAGACAGTGTACCCACATACAAAAATAAATAAATCTTAAATAAATAGATAAATTAAATAAATAAATCTTAAACTTTATATCCATTTTATGTAAATGGGTGGTTTTGTCTCCATTCATCTGTCCCTCTTGTGCCTATCTGATCCCCAAGGAGTACCAAAGGTATCAGAGCCCTGGGAACAAGAGCCAAAGATGGTTTTGAGCTGTCATGTGGGTGCTGGGAATCCATCTTGGACCCTCTGTGCAAGTACAGTTAGTATTCTTAACTACTAAGCTATCTCTCCAGGTCCTGAAAAAATTCTTACCAGAGACCTCTAAAACAAAGTCATGAGACAACTTTTATTTTTCTAATAAGACTAAATTTATTCAATACCCTAGAGTAAAGTTTTGATTATAAGTATCCAACAGTATAAAAAGTACAAAACAGATCTGTAGATTTCTAATATATTAATACAAAGTGCATGACTACATACAGTACATCCTACAGGCAGAGAGTGGAGGGGGAGAAGGCTGTGGTTGAGGTCTAGTAATAAATAAATAAATACAGAAGTAGAGATGATCCATCAAAGTATATTCTACCACCAATACTGCAGCCAAAATGTACAAAAAAAAAAAAAAATCCCATGTCAAAGTAACGCAGGAGAATGGTAATGGCTGGACTCTGTATTACACCAGGGTTGTGGAGAAATGGCCCACTCATTGGGCTGTCTGTGCACGTGGTAGCTTGTACTAGGTAGGTTTTTCCTAAAAGGAAGAAATACACAATGTAAAACTATAGGATGCCACAAACTGTGGCTTCTCCTTGTTGTGAAACTCTAAAAGACTTTTTAAAATCCAGTTTCTAAAATAATCATGAGGAACAGAATACTAAGGCAGCCACGTATACCTCCTCTACGAGGTCTCAAGTGGCACTACTGTTTTTCCTGAACTCTGAGAAGAGGCAATTAGACAACTTCAGTTGGGTTCCACTGAGAAGCCAACCGAATCATTGAGATCTAGAGGTGTGGAGCTCCATTCAGTTTCTTGATGTTAAGAAGCCAACCCAACCCACCAACTTAGCCTCAACACACAACTCTTCTCTTCTAGTCAACTTTAAATAGTGAGAGGAAAACAACGAAGGAACAAAACCCCAAACCCTAATAAGGTCTATGACAAGGCAAGAACTACTCTATAGATAAAACCTCCACAAAGGTCAACTGAGGTAATCCAGAGCTAGAACTGAATCATGTGGATTTCAGTGAATCCCCGACAGTCGTGTTAACACCAATGTCAATTATTTACATACTGTAAGCCCTCTAAGAAACGTGTCCCAAGCAGCATCAACTGTGCCCCATGCATCCCCAGGACTCACACATTCTGATGAAGTGGTTTCTAACCACGTGCTCTCTACTTTGTGGTCATGCTTTGGGACTATCCCTAGTCAACCTTGCCCATCCTAGAGGCAAGGCCTTCCCCAGAAGGAGATCTGGTTCTGTTTTACAAGATCCACATAAAGTCTTTTATCAATATGAAGATAAAGGGAGGCGACACGGTGCTACTTGTGTGTTCAGAAATTGTTTCCTCCTTCAAGCTATTTGCAGAAAGCTCAGTCTGTCCTGCTTAATAATCAGTAGTACAGGTCTGACTCATTAGGACCTGGCAACGCCTTAGCATTTACAAATTTTAACTACCTTCTAGGGGCAGGTCATGCTACTGAGTTATGACAAATTATCATGAGGGAAAACAAGTGTAGCCAGCCATTTAAAAATGCCCCAACCACTGCCTCTCCACAGAAAGACTAAACTACATATGGTTTATCACACAACAAATCCCATCTCTGTCCCCTGAAATTCCCCTAATTCCATTCATTAGAGGGGATTTAAAAAAAAAAAAAAAAAAAGACTTAAAGAGCACTTTACAGCAGCATTCAGCTTTCCTATGAAATACTCAGCATCTTAAATATTATGTACACTTCTTTTTCTTGCAGTAAGCTAGAGACTGGCTTCAGAGTTTGTTGGATGAAGGGTAAGGACAGTAACCCATTAAAAACTATTCTAGAAAATGTCTTTTGGCAGAATAGCAGGTATCCAAGTTAAAAATAGGAGGGTCAGTTTGTTTTGTGGTCTTTTCAAAGTTTAAAACGCTCTTTGCTCCCTTCTAAATGAACCTCAGTCACCACTCCTGAGTGGAGATGGGCAGAGGTGCCGGCCCCTGCTCCTCGGGCTTCTCGGCAGCTGCTTTCTTACTGCTGCAGCAAGGCTTGAAGAGATGAGTGTCGATGAGGACTTCCCCAAAACGGCCTTTATAGATGATCCCACAACATATTTTCTGTCTAAAAAGAAAGAGAAAAAAATGGAGAACAAAATATATTACAAACATGCATTTTCTGAAGTTGGCTCCCCTCTTCATGTAGGATCCAACTAAGTCAAGCTTGGCAGTAGGGTCTCCTTTACCCTAAGCCATCTCTGCAGCCCCATAGATTCTCTTCTCTTGAAGCACTTTTTGGTTAGATCTTTTTAGCAAATTCCACTCTTCCCTGAATCTCTCCACATCTTTTTTTCCATTTCGATTTCCTTTATGTCTATGCTCATGTTTAGGATTTCCGTATTTTATCAATCTTGGATACTCATCAGATTATTTATAAAAATAAGCTTGCTTATCCCACCTCTACTTCTTAAAAGCAGTCATCGTTTGTCCACACATCTTTATTTTGTGTGCATGGCGTGTGTGTGTGTGTGTGTGTGTGTGTGTGTGTGTGTGTGTGTGGGTGTGTGGGTGTGGGTGGGTGGGTGTGTGGGTGTACACATGTACATGTCTGCAGAGACTAGAGATCAACAATAGCAGTCTTCCTCACTGCTCCACACTTTATTTTTTGAGGCAACACCTCACCGCTTTAGTTAGACTTATTGGTCATACATAGCAAAGGCCTGGGATCCTCTCCCTTCCCCCTGCTGAGAATCAACCTCAAGCCCACTTGTATTATACTGTCATTTCCATTTATATGGGTTGGTTTCTATTACTGTGTTCTGGCTGATGTAATTTTACTGTCTCTTTAATTTTTAAACTATCTTGTATAGAATATACTTTACTGCTTGCTAGAGTACTAAGTGGTCTTTCAATAGCTAGCTTTGAGTATCTTAACTAAAACTATAATCACTATAACCACTAATTAATTTGGGTTTGGGCAGAGCTAGATACATACTGAACCTAGGTCCTTACACATATTAACTAGTAAACTTATGAGCCCAGCCATGATCTAGCATATTACTTCACTTTCTCTGTTCCACTTTTTTTGTCTTTATTTTCCAGTTTGGCCATCTTTTATATGGGTTAATTTATGCTAATTCAGCTACTGGCTTTCCTTACTCTTTAAAATTCTAGTTACTCAGTATATTTTATTTAGCTTGCATCTTTAATACCTCAGACGAATTAATTAGCCCTTGCCCTTTATTTTATTTTTTATATAGCTATCTTTGTGTGTATAAAGGTGGTCACTGAGGCCAAAGGATATCAAATTAGCTAAGGCTGCAGTTATAGGCAGTTCTGTTAGCTGCCAGACAAGGGTGCTAGGAGCTGAACTCAGGTCCTCTCTAAAAGCACCAACTGCTCTCAATTGAAACATGCTTTTTTTTTAAAAATATTTATTTATTTATTTATTTATTTATTTATTTATTTATTTATTTATTATATGTAAGTACACTGTAGCTGTCTTCAGACATTCCAGAAGAGGGTGTCAGATCTTATTACGGATGGTTGTGAGCCACCATGTGGTTGCTGGGATTTGAACTCAGGACCTTTGGAAGAGCAGTCAGTGCTCTTACCCGCTGAGCCATCTCGCCAGCCCTGAAACATGCTTTTAACCACCAAGCAAGCTCATCAGCTCTTCTTCATTTTAAACTTCTACAATTATATTTGGGGGTGGGGAGGGTCTTCAAGACAAAGCTCTGTAAGACTAGGCAGGCCTCAGAGAACCGCCTGCCTCCCAAGTGTGGCATGCATCACAACCATGCCCAGATTATAGTTATATATTTTTTGAGGTATTTCACTAAATTCACCTCAATATTTACCACTTTTTCCATTCCTTAATCTGAGATCTCTGTCTCTGAGTGTCAGCGTGTAATGAGGTTACTTTCCAGTCAAAATAATTTCGTTTTGAAGCAGAGTATGCAACCCAGGGCTGCTTCAAATCCATGATCCTCCTTCCTCAATGGGCTATGGGCATGTGACATCAGGCTTGGCTCTTGTCAATTACGCACTTGTTCATAAAGTGTTATTTGGTGTTTTGTTTTTGTTTTTAGCTAAATGTAATTTAGGCTGATCTAGACTCACTATGTAGAACAGAGTGACCTCTGCATCGCAAGTGCAGGGATTTAAAGGCCTCTATGCCTGGCTCAGAACTAGTATCTCTTGGCCAACTGAAGACATATATACTGTTTTCTGGCTTGCTTTATGCATGTTTCTAAAGATTCGACTTTGTTTCTTAGTTGTTCCTGTGAAAGTAGTATTATTTTGTCTATACTTCCTGCACTGTTTTCCATCTTACAGTTCTCAGCACATCTACAGAAAACATCTTTTTTAGTTTTTTTGTTTGTTTGTTTTTTCGAGACAGGGTTTCTATGTGTAGCCCTGGCTGGCCTTGAACTAAGAAATCCACCTGCCTCTGCCTCCCGAGTACTGTAATTAAAGGCGTGCACCACCACGCCCAGCTACAGAAAACATCTGTTTTTTGGTTCTAGGAAGTCTAATTTTTCTTTGAAAATATTTCTCTTTTAAAATTGTCTTTTTGGTCTTTAATCCACTTTGCATCTAGTCCAAGTGTTCCCCATTACTAATGACAGCTGTAACTGCCAACTTGGCATAATCTAGAATAGAACTGAGGTGGGAAAACAACCTAGATTCTGCCACCCACAGTGGGCTGAGCATAGGCACACATAGGTTGACACATGTCCCCTTCCCTTGACAGTGATGTGATGTACCTGGTTCTCTCAGGCTTCTATTGCTGTGTCTCCCCCTGGGTGATGGACTACTATGAAACTGTGAGCCAAAATAAACCCTTCCTTTCCTTTCCCCAAGTATTTTATCATCGCAAGTAAAAAGGAAACCAAGGCACTGTCAGAATTTAAGTACCCTGATGGATTTCTTACGTTGATTTTTTTTTTAACAGAAAGAACACGCACAATCCACAGTCTGCTAAGTTCCTGCTAATGCCACCAGTTACCTGTCAATACTCTCAACTGCTACACACATAGAAAATGCCGCAGCCAGTGGCTGAGATAGGCTGGTGACTATAAACAGATTTCTCTTTTGCTTTTACCTTTTCCAGTAGGTAAGATCTAAGAAGGAAAAAACCGGAGTTCTATTAGAGCTGGAAGCCATCTCTGTATCTGAGCCCTCATCTGACTGGTTACTGTAGCATGGAGACTGGGCTGGAGAGGCACTTGAGGTGGTACTGTGAGCATCAGAGTCTGCATTTAAAAAAAAGAGAAGACATTTCAGCTGCATCATGGCAACACCAAAGTCCAGGTGCTGCCCCATCTCTAGCAGGGGAAAAAAACTTAAGGAAAGAGATAATTTACTAGCTTAGAGCTACAACAGCATGTTTGCACCATGTATTTATATGCCAAAAAATAAAGCAGGTACAGCCAGAGCTATGTAGAGACCTGATGTCAAAACAAGCAAGCAAGCAAACAAACAATGAATGAATAAATAAATAAATAAATGCCAGAAATTAAGCCTTTTTGGTTGATAGATATTATGCTAGACTGTAAAAGATTACACGCACCACTTAGATTTCTCATCTATCCAGGACATGGATAGAACAAATGGTCCTCTAACCTAGAGGAACAATTATTAGACATTTACTAAGCACTAAGACCTAATAAATTTTGTGGGTGTGCACGCACAGATGTGTATACACCTTTGAAGACCACAGTTATCTGATGCCCTGGAGCTGGAGTTAGAAAGACAGTTATTATCCACCAGAAAAGGGTGGTTGGTTTTCTGGGCATCCAGCTTCGGTTCCCTAGAAGAGCAGTTGCCTGCTGACTCATCTCCTCAGCCTTATTAAAACACTTTTCTGCAGTGCTTACAAGGACAAGCAGTACAGTTTAGTAGTGATGTGCTTCCCTGGCACACATCACATTACAAGGATGAGAAAAGGTTACAAACCTAAGGATCTCACAGATGCCTCTTAATAAATACTTACATAAATAAAATCAAACTCCTAAACTGAAGTATCCCTTGTGTTATTAGTATGCTAATTCACTTTAATAAAGGGTATTCAATTTCCTAAAAACACAATCTTCAAGAGCATCACACCTTAAAGGAATAAATCTAGCATGATACTTAAACCTCCCAAAAACACCAGCAGGGAGGGTCATGAGCCCAAGTGATTAGTGTTTTTTGAACCATTTGAAATTTCGATAGGTACCATTCTTTCAACATTTAAAAGCAGCAATATCCTTAGATTTAATCTAAGACCTTACAACACTAAGATATAATTACATACAATGAAGAACTGAAATTGTAAGTCTTAATCACTGAGGATCAATCAGTTAGGCACAAAGGCAGATGGACAACAAGTCAAGCCTCGTGCTTCTCAGAATCAGGACCTCCAAAATTCCTAGCAATTTTAACTTATCTTTATTGTAGTATGACTCACTAAATGCATAAAAAAGAGACAACAACCTGATCATTCTACCTGCTGTGAACTACATTATTAATATGAAATACTCTTGTGTTTAACCCAGCAGTTATACCTCAGGGTGAAACAGGTATTATGTAGTGGTAAGAGGCTGCTTCCCTCCTAAGAATCCAAAGTCTAAACTGAATATGTAGATAACAACAACCTCTATCAACCTATATGAACCTAGTGTGCATTTGACTTTCACATTCTATCCCCTATACAACACGTGTGTCTTACACATGAAAGGTCAGAAACTGTTTTTCTCTATGTGAGTTATGATTTCTAAAGTTTCTTTCCAAAAGTAACTTTTTGGTTGCATGCTGTGTCCACCAATTTGCTGCCCTTATGTAAAAAATACAGTAAGTTAGCAGCACACAGTCTAAAGACACAGCCTTAGTATGACTTGAAATAGTAGCTACCTACTTTAAGTACTGTGTGTATGTGTATGTGTGTGTATTTGAGAGAGAGAGAGAGAGAGAGAGAGAGAGAGAGAGAATGAATGAATATGAATTTGTTGAGTTTTGTCCAGACTATACCGAGGCAGGGTCTCTCACTGAACCTAATGCTCAGTGCTAGCCACCTTGTCCCAGGTATAATTTATTGTTGGCTCATGACTACTGTGGTCACAAGCAGACATGTCTGCCCAGTTTTTTGTTGTTGCAGCATGCATGCATGCATGCAGTGTGTGTGTGTGTGTGTGTGTGTGTGTAGGCATACACATTCTATAGCACATAAGCCATAGGATAACTTATGTGAATGGTTCTCTCCTAATATGTTGGTCCTGGGCAATCAGAACTCTGGTTGTCAGGCCTGGACAACAACCACCTTTCCAGTGAGCTCTTCGAAGACCTCCACCCAGGTTTTATGTGGGTGTGGGGCTCTGACTCCAGCTGGTCCTCATGTTTTTGCAGCAAGCTCCTCATCCACTCCAGGATCTCCCAAGCCCCTTTAGTTAACAACCAAGTCAATAGTGCCTTCCAAAGGCTAAAGTAAGACGCCAAAACAGGAAGTGGGAATCTACCTCATACTTAACAGACAATATGCAGAAAACGGAATCACCCAGCCCTAGTCAAAAATAAAACACTAAAACATCACTCTCAGTACAGTGTTCAACAGCAAACTTACTGTGGCGTTTAAATTCCTTCTGCAGTTTGCTGATCTGGTTGCTTTTCATCCTGTTTCCAGATAGAGTTTTCACTTTCTTTGGTTTCAATGTTGTCTTTAGACTAGGGCCTGCTCTTGCATCTACCACCTGGAAGAAAATACTGAATATTTAATACCACTTAGGCCCATGCTTACCTGAGAACCAGTTTTATGCTCATGAGTAACTTTATCAATTACAGAAGCATTTTCTCTCCCTTGTCTGGCATAGCATGGTTCTACTTAGGCCTTCAAAGTAAAAAGAGAGTCATCACCTTCAAATAAATACCACATGTGTGATTTTTCTCAGATAAGCTATTTAAGAAAAGCTTATTTATTTTATATATTAAGATCACGAGCCATAAGAATCCTACTGTAGGATTCTTAACACTATCAAAAGATAACAGCACTGTGTTGTGTAAAGAAAAATGTCTGCCTATCTAAGAAAATTATATATAAAGCAAATTTCATAAACCCTGGCCAGAGATGGTGGCTCACACCTGTAATCCTGATTCCTGGGAGGCATCAGAAGTTCAAAGTTGTCACCTGTCATACTGGGAGCTGGAGGCTAGCCAGGGACACATGAGACTTTGTCTTAATAAATCAAAAAACAAAACAAACATTTGAAAAAAACAGCTAATATTATAAAAGAATTTAACAAAATTCTAGACTAGGGGACTCTGAACACCACAGCTTTATTCTTGCATGCCTCAATCCCTGGCGCACACACACGTACACACACACAGACACACACACACACACATTATTTGGGGATAGAAAAATGGCACAGGGATTAAAAACATTTGCTGTTGGGGGCTGGTGAGATGGCTCAGTGGGTAAGAGCACCCGACTGCTCTTCTGAAGGTCCAGAGTTCAAATCCCAGCAACCACATGGTGGCTCACAACCATCCGTAATGAAATCTGACTCCTTCTTCTGGAGTGTCTGAAGACAGCGACAGTGTACTTACATATAATAAATAAATAAATAAATAAATAAATAAATAAATAAATAAAATCTTTAAAAAAGAAAATTTGCTGTTTCTTGCAGAAGCGAGTTTAGTTCACAATGTTCACCTAACTCCAGTACCAGGAGATCCAATATTTTCTTTTGGCCTCTGCAGGCACCAAGGACATGTTGTATATTACATGTAGACAAACACTCATACATATTAAAATAAAAACATCTTTTAAAAAAATAAAAAGTGGGCTGGTGAGATGGCTCAGTGGGTAAGAACACCCGACTGCTCTTCCGAAGGTTCAGAGTTCAAATCCCAGCAACCACATGGAGCTGTAACGAGATCTGGCTCCCTCTTCTGGTCTGAAGACAGCTATAGTGTACTTACATATAAAAAAATAAATGAATCTTTAAAAAATAAATAAAAATAAAAAGTGTTGCTCATGTCATCTAAGTTAAATTATGAGAGGTCTGCTTCCCAGCGGACTAGACAGCCATGCCTAGCACCAGGTAGTTCACGACTGCCTGCAATTTCAGCTCCAAGGGGTCCCATAGTCCCCTCTGGTTCACTCACACAGGTGGAATACACACAGAAGTAGATATAATTTTACAAAACTGCAAATATATCTAAAAAGACCTATTATGAAAATTCTAGTGACAGGAGCAAAAAGGCCAACAAAATCCACATCTACATTGCTGACTTGATCACAGCATAAATATAGAACAGCACCATCTAGCTTTTTCTTTTATAGGCACCATCTCATTTAGGCCCTAGAGTATCTCTATGGACAGCTAAAAGCTTTATAACCTGCCAGAAGTCTACAACTAGCAAACAGTAAACACAAAAGGCAAACAAGACTAAATTTGTGCGTCATGAGTTCAAAGCAGCATGCCACTCTTGAAGGTGAAGAGGAACTGTGTCTAAATCAGAATTACTACTAGTCTAGGAAATGCCACGCCAGGCTAGTGGTTTTCTTTATTCTTTTAGCCTTTTCTATCCCGGTGATACAGAATTTCCTAAATTGGGGATGGTGATATTAACATTGTTTTAGATAGAAAAAGATGAACTAACGTGATTCCAGTTTTTTTTTGATCCTGCCGGCAACTTCTTCCATCTTTTCACAAGCAGCACACAGGCATTACAGATGTCTCCTGAGCGAGTCTCATGCAACCTGACAGGAAATCAACAAGTCATCATGCTTTGCATTCGTGAGGACTCTGTGTGGAGACTTCTCTTGGAGAAAAACACATCCATTTATGGTTCATAAATGCAACTTCTGCCGATCCTAACATAGTCTTTCCATTGTTTCTCTAGTACATTTCAGATATAAAATTAATGTTCTGGTAGTGGTCCTACACCCACGTTTAAGTGAGTAGCACTAAGTGGATTCAGTAGCATCTTAAAAGAATTAAAAACAAACTATGTATTTTATGTATTGGTTTTAGACAGGACTTCACTAAGCAACCCTGGCTGTCCTGGAACTCAATTTGTAGACTGGTCTGGCCTCATAGACATCTGCCTGTCTCTGCCTCCACAGTGCTGGGATTAAAGGCATGTACCATGGGAAGGAGGGAGGGAGGGAGGGAGAGAGAGAGAGAGAGAGAGAGAGAGAGAGGAAATGAAGGAACTTAGGCAGTTGAAGTTGGGAGAGTGGTAGAAAGGATAAGGATAGATTTGATGAAAACATGAATAAAGAAACAAACTTCTTAATTTAAAAAATTAGCTTAAAGAAACCCAATCAATCAAATCAATGTATTCCAATTAAAAAATCTTTAAGCCAGATGTAGTAGTGCATGCCACCACTAACAGCCAGCACTTGGGAGGCAGGGACAGATGAATCTCTTGAGTTCAAAGCCAGCCTGGTCTGTATAGTGAGTTCCAGAACAGTCAAAGCTGCACAGTGAGAGCCTGCCTTAAAAGAGGGGGGAGGAGGGCTGGAGAGATGGCTCAGCGGTTAAGAGCACTGACTGATCTTCCGAAGGTCCTAAGTTCAACTCCCAGCAATCACCATCTGTAAGGAGATCTGGCGCCCCCTTCTGGAGTGTCTGAAGACAGCTACAATGTACTTACATATAATAAATAAATAAGTCTTGAAAAAGAGTGGGGAGGAGGTGGCTAGAGATGAGATGAGATGATTCAGCGGTTAGTTGGGAGCACTGACTGCTCTCTTCTAAAGGACCCGAGTTCACGCAGTCCACAACTATCTGTAACTCCAGTTCCAGGGCACCTGACACCCTCACAGAGACATGCATGCAGGTAAAAACCAATGTACATAAAACAAAATTAGTAAAAGTATTTTTAAAATTAAATTCACTTAGTTTTTATGTATGTATATCAGTGTGTGTGTGCCATGCGCCATGGAGAACAGGATCTCCTCAAACTGGAATTACAGAGCTGTCATGTGGGTGCTGGGAACTGAACTAGGGTCCCTGGAAATGCAACATGTGTTCCTAATTGTTGAGCCATTTCTCCAGCCCAAGTGCTCTACATACATATATATAATATACTTAGGAGCAGGAGAATTTCTAGAAACTCACAACCAAGTAGCCTGGCCTAAGAAGCAGAAAATACATAAAATAATCACCTGTATGCCAAGGATCAACACTCACGATTGCCCCAACCCCCAACATGAATCCCACAGCACATGCAAGCACTCAAACGTGTACATGCACCAGGCAGTAGTGGCACACGATTTTAATCCCAGCAGTTGAGGCAGAGGCAGGCGAGTTTCTGAGTTTGAAGCGAGCTTGGTCTACAGAGAGATGCAGGGCAACCAGGGTTATACGCACCCTTTTCCTGAAACAAACAAAATCAAAACAAAAAACAAAAAGGAAAGGTACATATGCACTCAATCAAACAAACCAAAATCAATGTCTGTCTCATCAAGTGCAGGTGTGCACATGTAGCTTTTACTATGAAAAATGGTTCAGTATTCAATATTTTATTCAAGTATCTCTTGGAAAGTTAACATACCCTGTTAAGTTTCAGGGCAGAATATTTAAGTATACTACTACCATCCTCCTCAGCAAGTTAAACGATAACTGTTTTCAAATACAATGCAGAGCCGGGCGGTGGTGACGCATGCCTTTAATCCCAGCACTCGGGAGGCAGAGGCAGGTGGATTTCTGAGTTCGAGGCCAGCCTGGTCTACAAAGTGAGTTCCAGGACCGCCAGGGCTATACAGAGAAACCCTGTCTCGAAAAAACCAAAAAAAAAAAAAAAAACAATGCAGAAAGAATACAGGAGGACCACTCCTGGTCAGAGAATAAGGATACATTTTTAAAATACACTTTTAGGAACAAAAGGGTTTGTCCAGCTAAAACCATAAAGAGGCAGAGTAAGCAGTCAGTACTAACTCATTTTAAGAACATGAAATCCTTAATACCCAGGTATTAGAAACTAGTGGTTTTAATTATTAGCACATTGCTCCCTTTTCATTGCTCCCATTGCTTTTCATGGAATTATCTCCACATTTTTCTAAAACTATTTTTCCCTGTAAGAATGGAACATAATTAATCTTACCCAAAACAGCTCTGGAAGTCCTTTTCGTAACGTTTACTGTCCGTGAACCGGGAGCTGGAGGACTTGGCTCTGCATATACAGCAGCCCTCTATACTTCGGTACATCTTTGGCTTGTGAAAACCAAACATCTTTTCTTCTGGTTCAAAGCTGTAAAGACAAGGGGATTGAGGTCAATAAGAAGAAACCATGCAAGGACTTTTCTCTACTCCATAGCACAGGGAATTTTATAAAAAAAAAAAAAAAAAAACCAAGTCAAACAAACTGAAGAAGGCGCCCCAGATCTACTACTCTGTATACAAAGTATACAGAAAAGTGTTCACTAGGAGGCATCCACTACCTCCTTTGCTTTGCTAATTCTGCAAATACTCTAGAAAGGGGATAGCATTATCAACTTATAATATATGGCTACCTGTGGCACCTAGCAGCATATATAAGCCGTTCTGGGCTCCAGGCTCTCTCAGTATCACAAATATCTGTATTACCCAGTCCTTCTCACCTCCCCTTTTACCCTAAACTCCCTCAAGCGCCCTCCCTCCAGCTACTCATCCTTCTTAGAACCCAGCTATTGTCACTGTGCTCTCTCTATTCTCTAACTCTGGTTATTTTCACTTCTCTCTCAGAGAGCCCTGGCCATGTGCAGTCTACTGTTCTCTCTCTGCTCTGGACTCTTTCAGATGCCACTGGCCGTTCTTACTCTCATATCTGTAATAAAAACCGTAACCATATCATGGAGCAGTCGTGTTTGCAGTTTCTCACATACCCCACACGCCATTAAGATTGAGCATAAAACTTTAGTTACAATAATCTTGGTATTTTGTGCCTTTAAGTTAATCTAATTCCCTGCTAGGAAAGTGTGTGCATTCACCATGACCACTCTGTCCCTAGGGAACAAGAAGCCACATATACATCAACCTCAGGGGGTAACAGCACTGACTGTTCTTCTAAAGGTTCTGAGTTCAAATCCCAGCAACCATATGGTGGCTCACAACCATCCATAATGAGATCTGATACCTGATACCCTCTTCTGGAGTGTCTGAAGACAGCTACAGTGTACTTACATATGATAAATAAATAAATCTTAAAAAAAAAAAAGACAGTGAATGCTCAATGTGGTGGCACATGCCTATAATCCCAGCACTAGGGAAGCTGAGGCAGGAGGACCACTGTGACTCCAAGGTGTGGGTGGAGGGACAATAAACAATGCTAACTTAAACCCCAATGGACCAACCAGACAGAGAATGTGTGGACCAATTACCACAAAGGCATCATACAAAGCAAGAAAAAAGGACAATTTCCTTTGTATAGCCACAGAACCATCTTTATGTTATTTTAGAAATAAAAGGGGGGTTGGGAGTGTTGACATCAGAGGGGAGCTTCTTCTCAAAAAAGAAGGGGAAAGGGAATGGGGGAGAACTTTCATGAGGGGGTACTGGGAGGAGAGGAAGGGCTAGCATTGGGTCGTTAAGGGAATATATATACATGAATGAAATGTCTGAGCAACAAAGCTTCCTTTCTGCTACTAGATTATCTTTTGCCCGAGTCCAGTGTTGTTCAGTAAGCCACAAAAGGTACAATTAAAGAGGTTCAGAAGGAACCTCTTTCCAGGGGCACGTGTATCATTTTTTGGAGATTGAAGAAAGTCTGAAAATAATGACTTAGAAAAAAAATTCTTCCTCCTCCTGAGTGCTAGGATCAAAGTCATGCAAAAGTGGATGAGTAAGATCAGTAACACACTTTAATTATTAAGTCTAAGCTAACAGCTACCTGTAAAATCTGTTAAGACAGAAAGAAACTAAGTAGCTGGAACATTAGATAGTATAAGGAAAGTGAGAACAGTGCTACATAATACACAAAACTAAAGGACAAGACTTGCAAAGATGAGATTTGTTTTTCTTAAACTGAACTCATGGAAAAACTATCAAGAAATGTCCTTGCAAGCAAATGCCACTTTGGCTACATAGTATCAAATGACAGACTCAAGAAAGTAGACAAAGTAGTTCTTGATTGTGCATATTTCTGTTTCTTCTCTAAACACCCTGGCCATCAAGGTCAAAAGTCTGCAGTTCCTCTTACAATCATCAATAGCACTAGGAAATTTCAGCCTCCTCCTGAGCAAGGACAAAGGAAGTACACACAGCAAAGCGCTCTCCAAATCTACCCTCACTCCCCTTCCTTCCTTGCAAAAAAACACCATGTCAAAACTACAGGGCACTCAGACTATCTGTGTAAGCTGTGAGACACGCCCTCAAGACTGGATCCAGGAGAAGCCAGGTTGGTCATTTACCATACTGACAAGCTGTGAAGAAATGCTATGGCCACTGTTTGACAGTGAGACTTTTTTTTTTAACCAACAAGTCATTGTCAATCTTTAACTTTCTTGGTGAGGACAAACACAATAGTAACCCACCAGCCCCTGTCAAGTGGCTTTTAACAATCCACCAGGGTCCTGCGGCCTGGCTTTTGCTAGAAAAAGGATTGAGTGGGAGCAGAGACCCAGGGTCCAGCCTCTTCTAGACTGCTATGAGAAATGAAGCACTACTCAAAGAGCACCCAGGAAGTCTTTGATTGGATGGACTTAACCCTATTAAAGCCCCTCTGAGCTGCCCTTAAGAGGAACCTGGGAACCTACAGCAAACACTTTGTTTACAGCGACCTAAGTCCCACCTCTGTCAAACAGTAAGTGGTTCCTGTGAAACTGTCTCACTTGCTCAAATCGCTTGGCCAGCCAGCTAGCTATGCATCGTATCTGTACTGGCAAGCATCCTCACCACGCCATTCTGCACCAGATGCATTCACCTGCTTCTGACTGAGCTTAAGTCAGATGCATCTCACAGCAGAGAAGACCCCACACAATCTCATTTGCGTGTATGTGTTTAAGGGACTTAGAAACAAAGTAAAAACTCTGAAAGGACTTTAAAAGTGCAATTTCTTCCCTAAAGGTACAGATAGAGGGGGTGGTGACAAACTGAGTATCTAAACCCACAGAACTATATGCATAGCCAAGAATAAATTTTATGACACACAAACTGTGTCTCAAAGTCATAAATGCATGCAGACCAGAAACCACAAGCTATGATTTCTCAATTTATTATCCACAATAAATAGTTAATATGTAATAACATATCCATTCAACATATACACTCCTTTCTTTAACTTCCTTGTATAAATATCGTATTTGCATTGATATCAAAGTATGGCTATTTTGTTACAAAGTGAATGTCTCATAAAATTATAGAGGATGAATGACTATAAACACTATGCTCTATTAATAAAATCAGAGGTACTATTAGAACAACAAAAGAGGTGAGCTAATCTTCCATATGAAAGATTAAGGGCTAAGTTGGAATGATGGCTCAGGATTCTTACTCTTGGTCTCAGGATCCACATGGGTGAGCTCATAACCTCCTATAATTTCTGCTCCAGGGCATCCAAAACTCTGCTGGCCTCCACTACATACTCATGCACACAACACCCCCCCCCACACACACACACACACAATCTTAATCACAGTACACGGAATTCAGGCAAGCTTGGACCATATGAGATCCTATGTAAAATAAGAAAAGAGCCCACAAAAATGGCTGAACACTTAGGTGCGCTTGTTGCTAGAAGACACAGGTTCAATTCCTAGTATACACATGGTGACCCACAACCATCTAACACCCTCTCTTGGCCTCTTTGGGCACCAGAACACATGTGGTACATAGACACAAATGCACACAAAATACACATAAGACATAAGAAAAGCAAAAACAAAAAAAGCATCCTTTATATTCACTTTCTTGGTGTCTCAAAAATTGAAAGAAAGAAAAAAAAAAAGGATCAGTGTATGGGGAAGGCAACTGTGGAAGTCAGAAAGAAGACAGCCCTGTAACAGCCCAAGAAGCAGACAGAACTTTCAAGCAAAAACAGAAAAAAGAACCAGGGCCCTCCCCCACTCCAGCCCCAGGCAGAATTAAGAATTCTAGTAAAGGGGTTGGGGATTTAACTCAGTGGTAGAGTGCTTGCCTAGCAAGCGCAAGGCCCTGGGTTTGGCCCTCAGCTCTGGAAAATAAAAAATTAAAATTAAAAAGAAATCTAGTAAAAAGCTATTCCTTGCACCTGACATGGTGACCCTCTTCTATTCCTACTTAATTATCTGAATTCCCTGCTTATCGCCACAATGAAGTGTTATGCTGGAGCCTGCTGTAATACTTTTGCTTTTAAGAAGTCATAAAAAGTAAGTAAATAATAAAATAAATAGAAAATAGTGGTATCCTCGCTTTATCCTATTCCACAGGTTAGTATTACACCACATCCCAGTAACCATTATATTATCACACCTTCATTCACTTCAAGGATTTTTTTTTCCATTTTTTATTAGGTATTTAGCTCATTTACATTTCCAATGCTATACCAAAAGTCCCCCATACCCACCCACCCCCACTCCCCTACCCACCCACTCCCCCTTTTTGGCCCTGGCGTTACCCTGTACTGGGGCATATAAAGTTTGTGTGTCCAATGGGCCTCTCTTTCCAGTGATGGCCGACTAGGCCATCTTTTGATACATATGCAGCTAGAGTCAAGAGCTCCGGGATACTGGTTAGTTCATAATGTTGTTCCGCCTATAGGGTTGCAGATCCCTTTTAGCTCCTTGGGTACTTTCTCTAGCTCCTCCATTGGGAGCCCCAAGGATCTTAAAAAGCAGAGAGCTTGAGTAAATTTCTTAAAATCAAAACAGGTGGAAAAAGATACCTACCTGTTAGACACTCCACTCCCCTGCAGATACTACAGAATAGATAGAATGAGAACACCTTTATAAAGCAGCAAAGGACACAGCTATGGAAAAAACAAAAGGAACTAAGAAAAATCCCAAGCCAACTTTGAAATAAAGACAGAAAAGGAAAATGTAAAGTCAACATGAAAACCCACTGATGACCACATGGTATGGGGATTCCCAAGTAGCTGCACTTGCTAATGGTAGTATCTGAATTAACTGTGAGCTGCTATCTGTAACCACCTGTGCTCACAGGACCCAACAAACAAAGTGTAACTGGAGTAACACCCTCCATAAAGGGTCAAGAGAAGAAGCTTCGTGTATCTCCCACTGCCAGACCATTTGGCTGCAGAACTCAATGAAAGCCACTCACTGATCAGCGCTCAGGGAGAGAAGGAGACCAGTAAGGCATTACTGTTTCCTCCCCTCTCCTAGATACCTGCCTACTCCCTGCATTAAAGCTTCCAAATTTACCTGGAGTGCTGAATCTCAGAGGTAGTTCCCACTTGTTTGCCAAGAGCTCCAAACATATATCCTATCTCTGAGAAACCATATGCTGAAGTATTTTTAACTGTAGTTGCATTTGGCAGAGCCTAATACTAACAAGAAAGACATCTTAACTCATAAACAAGTCTACTGAGATAGCAAAGGTTAAAAATTAAATCACAAACCCAGGCCTCTGAAGTTTAGATGATTAAAAAAAATGCTCTTAGGGAGACTCAGTGGTTAAGAGCACTTGCTGCTCTTTCAGAGGAAGGCTTCCACGGGTACTTGAATTTATGCACATACCCAAATCCATAAACCCATTTAGAAATAACTAAAAGTAAAATCTTTTGGAAAAAAGAGAAAGAACTGCTTCTAGTCGAGCACGATGGCACATGCCTTTGATTAAAGGCACTCAGAGGCAGAGGCAGGTGGATATCTGTGAGTCCAAGGATCCTGGTCTACAGAGCAAGTCCTAGGACAACCAGGGTTATACAGAAAAACCTTGTCTCAAAACACAAGAAAAACAAAAAATTGATTCTGGTTGCATTGGCCCTTCAGTAACATTAAAGTGAAATCTCAGTTCTTGACAAGAATATGAAAAATTCTGGGATACATTTTTCCTTTCAATTTGTTACAATCTGCACATAAACTGAAATACAAAGTTTTCTATTCCTAGAATATATCCTGGGTATTCGACTGAGTGTTTTCTTCAGGAAAATGCAGGAATGACAGATACACACCTGGCCCAAACTTCAGGTGCATTCTTAAACTTCATCTCATCTTAAAATAGGGCCTGGTATTCAGCAAGCATTCTTTACTGACAGCTGCTTTTTGTGGTGGTAAGGATGGACCAGGACTTGTGTATCCACTATGCTGTACTTCTAACTCAACTGACAGTTTTGTTTTAAGGCCAGCTCCTCTCCCACCACTCTCCCTCAACATCATATTCTACCATTAGTTTGGACTAGTCCACTCTCAGGAAATTCTCAAACATCCTTGACCAGATCCAATCTCCTCCTTTTGTGACTACCAACCATTCCAACCTTGAAATGCCCCAAACTGATGATAACAGTGCCCCTACAAATCTGCTCTTCCTTGGTTATGATCCACGGCCATAGATAAAAATCTGAAAAATTAACTGATTGCTTCTCACTCTGTCCATGGCCCTCCATCACATCTCAAAGGCCCTTAGATAGTCTGCTGCTTTATTTACTTCTCTGTCTATCTTGGAGACTATCTTCTACAACTCAAATATTAATCATCCTTCCAGGGTACCAACTCTGGCTGCAGGATAAGCTCTGAACTCCTTGGCAATGAATTCAAAGCTTTTCAGAATCTAGTCCTGCCTACCAACTGCTCCCACCTTGTAATACTGGTATTCCAAGAGAGCCAAATCAAGATTTCACAACTAGCCACTCCAGGACTCAGGCTGATATTCTGTCTGAGATGGCTTCTTTTCTATCCCTCACTAGGAAAATTTTATTCATAAAACTTTTCCACACCTTCATTCTTTCAAAACTCACTTAATCTTTATTCATGTGTATGGGTTTCTACACGTGTGGACATATTGCTGTGTGTGGGCCCAGTGGCGGTCAGGGAGAGCATAACTGGTTCCCTATGGAGCTGTGTCGTATGCATTAAGATCTGAACTTGGGTCCTCTGAAATTCATGCACATATCTTTGAGCTACCTCACCAAGCCCCTCATCACTACAGTTTTATTGTTTTGTTTAGTTGATTGTTGAAGATAGGATTTCTGGTTAGCCCTTTCTATCCTTGAACTCTTGAACAATCACCTGACCCTGTCTCCACAGAGTTAGGATTAAGGATGTGCACCACCACCAATCAGCTCAATTTTATTGTTTTGAGGCTGTCACATGTTCAGGAGGTCCTGAAACTCACCATATAACTGAAGATGACCTCAAATTCTTGATTCTCCCCCTACATCTCCCAGTCTGGGATTACAGGACTGTGCTACAAAGCCTAGCTCTTTTACACGTTTATTTAATAAAATGCTTAACAAATAGGATCCCTCTTATTGCTTAACTTTGGCCAGGTGGTGGTGGCAGCACACAACTTTTTCTTTTTTTAAAAGATTTATTTTATTTAGCCGGGTGTGGTGGCGCACGCCTTTAATCCCAGCACTCAGGAGGCAGAGGCAGGTGGATTTCTGAGTTCGAGGCCAGTCTGGTCTACAAAGTGAGTTCCAGGACAGCCAGGGCTACACAGAGAAACCCTGTCTCGAAAAACCAAAAAAAAAAAAAAAAAAAAAAAAGACTTATTTTATGAGTACCCTGACACTCTCTTCAGACACAGCAGAAGGGGGCAGCAGATCCCATTACAGATAGTTGTAAGCCTCCTTGTGGGTGTAGAAAGCAGAAGCAAATGGATCTCTGAATTCAAGTTCAGCTTGGTCTATAGAACAAGTTCCAGGATGGCCAAAGCTACACAGTGTGTGTGTGTGTGTGTGTGTGTCTCGATAAACCAAAACACACACACAAAAAATTAACCCTGGCAGATCAGGAAGTCATACATTACACCCAGGTACTAACCCTATACCCAAAAATGGGCATGCATTTACTACCAAAAAAGCAGGATAGCAAAGATGAACATAAAGGCAGAGACTAGAAAAATAACTATATTATTATAAAGAAAATAATAATTTATAATAAGAATAATAAAAATGTGAAGACTACAGACATTGCTTAGCAGTTTAAAGCAATTATTGCTCTTCCAGGAGACCCAAGTTTAATTCCTAGCACCCACATGGAGGCTCAAAACTATCTATTAGCTTCAGTTCTAGGAGATCTGAAATCATCTTCTGGCCTTTGCAAGAACCAGACACATACTTGGTGCACATACATACATGCAGGTAAAACATTTATACACATAAAATAAGTGAACAAAAAGATTGTAAGTTTCCAAAAGTAACTTTCTAATCTATGGGTTCCTGTAGTTTAAAAAAATAAAAGTTTAAATATTTCCAGAAAATGTAAATGAAATGAATTACTAAGAAGATTAATGGTAAACAATTTTTATAGCAAATAGTACAAAAATATTACTATTTCAAGAGGGGGAAAATGAGAAGAAATGAGCCTACTTCAACCTAGCATTCATTAACATTAACCAGATAAAAATGTCAAACCCAATCAAACTTTTAATAGATGGAAACAAAATACACAACTAGAAATGAGTTATTTTAGCTCAGGTTTCAACTTTTGTACTACGACAAAATAAATCTGTAACAGCCACTAACTATCTGTGACCTTTGCATTCCTGGTGGAGAAAGAAAGCCTTCTCGCCTTGGAAACAAATGCCTTTCTTTTTGAACTAGATTTAAAAGATTACTTCTACAATACTAGAATTCTTAGTTGCAGAAACAATTTGAAAGAAAGAAAACAGATTTGAGAACCAAATGACATCAAGAATTTCCTACTTAAATCTGCAAGGACTCAAAAGTGAGGGACCCCAGGGTGGCACCGCAGAGAAACCAGGAACAAAGCAGTGACATTTACTAGGTCTTCACCGGACTTTTTGGTGTAAAATGGTTGAATCAGATCTGGAATGACAAACAGAAGTTGAGGGCAGTGTCTTCCCAGAACTGGTTTCTGATGGTGGGGGAAGGGGCCACAACACACTCACTCACTCTTTTCATTCAGCATTCACTGTTTCTCTGGGCAAAGCAACTGACCCTCGTCTCAGTGTTATCTTCTGTAAGATGTCCACTTCCCAACCCTGAGGACAGCAGCCACTTACTTTCACATTTCAGTCGTTTTCAACCCTGTGAAATTAGGTATTACTACCATTATCAAAGTGAATCAAAAGAATTGCAGCTTCCCACCGGAGGCATTCTTTCTTTTGAGATGGGGTCCCTCTGTGAAACCCTGGCTGACTCAAACTCAGAGACCCATCCCACTTGCTTGCAGGCCCCTTTTACAGGTGTCACACTAAGCATTCTGAACAATTAAGTATGGCTTGAGAATTGTGTTACCGTTCTTCCCAGTCAGTCAGTCTTGTCTTATCATCTCCGGAGAAAGGGAAAATGATTTCTTTTAAAGAATTGTTTTTAGGTACTTAGGAAATAGTTCAAACCTTAAAAAGATTTCTTTTATTTTTATTTATTTATTTATTTATTTATTTATTTATTTATTTTTTTGGTTTTTTCAAGACAGGGTTTCTCTGTGTAGCCCTGGCTGTCCTGAAACTCACTTTGTAGACCAGGCTGGCCTCGAACTCAGAAATCCACCTGCCTCTGCTGGGATTAAAGGCGTGCACCACCATGCTCGGCTCTTCTTTTATTTTTAATTACCTGTATGTATGTCAATGTAGGTGTGTGCACAAGTGTCAGAGTGCCCAAAGAGGCCAGGAGAGGGCGTTTGGTCTTCTGCAGCTTACAGGTGGTTATGGAACACCTGGCATGAGTGCTGGGATCCCATTATCAAGATTTTAGGAAGAGCAGCAAGCAACCCCAAAGGACATATTTCTAAAGCTTGGCATAGGAAATTAATTGTCCTCAAAGCAGCCTTAAGAAGTTGGCTTCAGATTTTTTCCCATTGAGGCTGGAGGAATGGCTCAGCAGTTAAGATTGATAGCTGTTCTTCAGGACCCTGGTTCTATTCCCAGCACCCACATGGCAGCTCACAATTCCAGTTCCAGGGGATCTGGCACCCTCACACAGACATACATAAAGGCAAAATGCCAACACACATTAATTAATCTTCAGAGAGAGAAAGAGAGATCAAAACAAGAGAAAAATATTTTCCCATTTAAAAGTTTATTTTAGTTGGCTGGCAGTGGCATGGGCCTTTAATCCCAAGCATTTGGAAGGCAGAGGCAGAGGCAGGTGGATCTCCAAATTCAAGACCAGTCTGGTCTAAAAAGTGATTTGTAGGACAACCAAGGCTACAATGGAACCCCTGTCTTGGGGAGGGGGGTGGCATTTTATACCTGTGGAGGCAGCTCAGTGGTACAACACTTATCTAACAGGTGCTATATCATGGGGTTCAAAACAAGCATAGCAAGTTTTGAGGGTGGGCATTTAAAACAGGGCTGGCAAGATGACTCAGCCAATGAAGCCTGACCACCTACCTGAATTTGATCCCTAAATTCATGTGGTTGAGGTGACTATCCCCAATAGTCACCTGGCCTCATATATGAAGATACACACACACAGATGTTCTTTAAAATCTCCAGCCACCCACAAAAATAAAAGAAGGCAGTGAAGACCTTGCTTTTCTTTCTCTCTTAACTCATTCAAATCTCTCTTAGAAACATCATTTGATAATAACAGAATCATTTAGTTCTACATGTGTGTATAGACTTTCCTAGGAAGCTGAAGTCTTGCAGTAAGTAGTCTACTTAAAAACAAAACAATGTTTGCAAAGTACCTCATGTTATTTTCACATGTCCCTGGAGTCACCCAAAGGAAAGCCAAGGTTGTAATATCCAAGGTTTTTAATTTTCTTGACACACTCTCTATTCACTTCAAAAATTATTATTTCCCAGTCAAGGCCACATCTAGATGAAAACAAGCTAACTGAAACACAGGATTAATTGTGAAAGTCGCAACAGATATGGTGTTGCTGGGCTGGATGTCTAGACTGCAAGCAAACCCCAAATACCAAAGAAGCATCCATGTGTCAAACGAGCATAATTTTTGAGCTATGCCTGGAGCCACATACCAAAAAGTTAGCTTGAAAAAAGTGTAAGAGGGTAAGTAGAAGGTCAGTCCCAGTTCCCAGGAATTGTGAAACTAGCAAGGGCTCCCTACACTGGCAACTTCTCCCAGCATCCTTTATCTCGGAAAGGCCCTACTCCCCAGATGCAGCAGTTCTCAAGGTTATCTAAGATTTATCTGAGTCCTGCATACTTTAAGGTCAAAACACAAAACATCCTCAGAATACTTTAAATGCATTTATGCTTTGCGGGGACTCAAAAAACGAACCCCAGACTTTCGCGTTCAGTTTTGCAGCACAAAAACCATTAAAATGATTTTCAAGTCTGACAAACTTCAGTTCAAAAGCAGATGTTTTCCGGACACTGCTAGAAACAAGTTTTACGTCCACCTCTCACTAAAAAAGTTGCCGGATCCTTCTTTAGAAAGCATTAAGAGAAGACCAAGAGCCTACTTGAAACGAACTCCTAACATGGAGGGGGAGGGGGGACACGGTGCACGTCTGGCTCGTAGTCATTCTTCACCTGCAATAAGGAAAGGTGAGAAGAAAAATAACAAGAGGCGGACTGGGGTGCTGGTTACCAGAACTGCTCCGTCTTAAAAGCCGCCCAACCCAACCTGCCCTGCGCCTCGCCGGTCGCCCCACGTGTAAACACACAAAGGCTGCACGCACCCCCAGTTCCTCAGTCTCCACTTCCAAGAGGGGCAAGAGCCGGCGCCCCGAAACTTCCCCGCGTGTAGTCGGAGGTCCTGGGTAGGGCGCGGAGCTCCACTCCTGGAGGGAGCCCAGCGCTCCGGGGTCCCCGGGCACCACGCGCCATCCGCCGCCCTCACCTGCGCTGGAACAACGGCCCGCGCCCCGCCGGCGCCGCCCGAAGGCCGCGCCTCTGCTCCCGGGCCGCTCCGCACGCTCGGCCTGACGTAATTCAAACATGGCAACAGTTCCACTTCAAAGGCGGATGCACGGACCTCCCAGACGCGGCCTCCCGTGCCTCGGAGCCCCGGCCACGCGTGCGTCCCGCCGAGCAGCGCTCCGTCGCTCCGCATGGGTGACCCGCAGGCCGAGGCGCCCCCACGGACACAGCCTCGCTGAGCCGCCGCTGAAGTTTCCGAGAGGACCTAAGGGACAAAAGCCGCCCCGCGCCCCGCCCGGCCCGCGCCGCTCGGGCACACGCGGCCCTTTGTTGTCCGGCGGCATCGGCGACGTCGGGGCGACCCGGACCCGCGCCCGGGGACCCACGCGAGCTCGGGTATCCTGAGCCACTGGTCCCTGGGGCCAAACTTTTGCGGAGTCCCGGATGAGAAACGCCCAGAGGTCCCCGCCGCCGTGCATATGCTGCGAGTTGGCGACTTTCGCTGTGCTTTGGAAACTGGCAAGACGCCATCACCAGGAAATCACATTGTCCTGCTCCCGACAGCCCCGACGGCGACCGCAGCCCGCGGCTCACTCCGAGCTGGACACTGAGATGTAGCACGGTCGCGGCCCTAAGCACGTGGCTTGTCAGGTGAAGCACACACAACAAAAAGGGAAAAAAAAAAAAAAAAAAAGAGTTGGGTGCCTCAAGCAGCGGACCGCGCCGCCGCCTTCATCCGCACTGTTTGGTGCCGCGGGCCACGGCCACCCCTCCCGTGTCGCCCGCACCCACGCTACAGGTGACCAGACGGACAGCGAACTTTGGGCTGCAGAGACCACTCGGCACCGGCCGAGTGCAAAGACCGCGTGCTGCGCGCTCATTGTCGCAGCCGCGTCCCTGCGGACTTCTCCAACAACGCCACGCCGCGTGCGTCGCGCCATCCCGGCGCTGGCCCTCACCAGCTGCCTTCAGCCTGTGTGGCCGCCGGCTCCAGGAACTGGCAAGTTAGTTTCCGAGCTCCGGCTTTGTTGTTCACCCGCGTGCAAACACCGTCGCGAGCGCCGGGGTAGCGCAACACGCGGGTGCACGCGGAGCCCAAGCCCCTGGCCAGAGCAGAGCCCACACGGGATCTGCGACCCCGACCCTGCTCTCCGGGTCTGCAGGAAACACTACGACCTAGAAAAGTCATTGTCACTTTCAGCGTGGATGCAAGTCCGCCGCAGCTCGTTCGTTTCCACGCTGCACTCACTTTCCCCACACCCTGACTTTCGGTTTACCTCAAATATCCTCCTCAATTAAGAAGCGCATCTCCAACGCCTCTGTACAAAAGAATCTGGAGTCCGGAGAGCACGAGGGCAGCGCTCCCCGCAATGCCATCTCCAAGACAAAACTTCCTGTGTGTTTGTGTATGGGAAGGACGGAGGAGGCGGGGGAGGTAAAGGGAGGAAAGAAAAAAAAAAAATCACAGAAAACAAAACCTCGGAGACAGTTTTGCACCGATGTCCGGACTAGAATCACTCACCTTCCACGCGCAGCAGCGTCCCCACGGTGCAAACTGCACCAGGCCAACCTCCTGCAAGCACTCCCTCCGCCAGCGCCGAGTCCAGAAAGATTGTCTCCAGCAGTTCTTCAGTTGCTACCGCGAACGGAGGTATAGATTCCGCTTTCCCTCTGCGCAGGCGCGGCTCCCGGGACCAAATTCTCTTGAATCGAGCTGATTTGCATACGGGCGCGTGCGCGCCGCGGGCTGGGCGGGGAGAGGGCAGGGCGTCCGCGCGCGTTCCCGCGGCCTCTATTGTCCTTTTAAGGGGAGAAGCGGCGAGGCGCGGGAAACGCGGCGGCCCGCGGGGACGGGGGCGGGTCCTGCCTACTCCGCAACGTCACGTAAACAAACGCCCTCCCCAGCCCCCGGGGGAAAAGGAGGCGACGCGGGGGCGTGGCAGGACGCGAAAGGTGTAAAGGTGAGCGTTGTCCTCACCGAATGGCACCCCTTAGGAAGCTACTGAGCTTGGAAAGTTCTGGAAGCTGCTTTTGCAGCATTCGCGCACCTATGCCCAGTTTCTGGCTTGAGGTGGCAGAGAAAGTTGTCGTGGAACCACTCAGTTTGTACTTGTTCCTGCCTTTCCTAAACTCTGTTTGAAGGTGAGCTTTACATTTTGTCTTTCAGGGCCTGCCTGGCTTGTGAGACTGCTCAACTGGTACTTTCAAGTCTGATCACCTGAAGGCAATAACCAACTTCTGCAAATTCGCCCCGCGCACCACATGCACACACAAATTAAAATTTCAATTCTCCAACAGAGTTTTCGTTCTTTGGGGCTTTGATGATAAATTGTTTAATAAAGTCGCATTTTGAAATGGTCCATTCAGTAATTCCGTCTTGTCCCTCTCAAACATGACCCAACCCATAACTGAGTGGTTTTGCTTTGCTCACTTGAACTGAAGTTTTCAAGCCTCTGCGAATTTCATGGTGGTAATTACCGTGGGAATGGTGCCACTTTCTGAAAACACACAAATCCTCCAGCCGTGAAGAGCTCCTCTGCCCAGAAAAACCACTTGTGAGGGGAGAAAGTGGAAGCAAAATACACACTATTCCTTGTGGAATATACGATAATCGAACATCAAAATGTTTCTAAAGAAAACCTAAAAGGGAGGTGATTGTAGAAGAAAGGGAGTAATCTAGAGAAAACAAAGAATAGGGAGGTTCCAGACAATGAGGAGGGAGGAAAAAGGAGGAAGACGCTTAAGTAACTTTTCAGATGAAAAAGTAAGAAATGAAAATATAATTGTGATACTCCTTAAGCCCAGCGACCCATAACACCTGGTTCAGTGATCCTGGGAGGATAGGTAGGAAAGAGAATGTTTTTTCACCAAAACTTGATACTGGTCCTTTGCTGCAAAGTATGGAAACCAACTATAAAAACAAACAAAAAAAAAAAAGACAAGATTCACTGCTTTTGCTGTATGCAGATTCAAACAAATATTTCTGAAATGCTACTTTAATTCAATAGCCAATTCCTAAAACACAGTTTAAACCTACTTGTGAAGACCTCAACGTTTTTTTTTTTTAAAGTTCTGTAACACTCTTCCTGTAAAGGAGTAAAATAAATAAACCTGACAACTGTCACTAAAATACAACTCTTAAAGGCAAAGATTTTTCCCTTATGTTTGTATTCAGGCACCTAAAACAATGCTCACCACATGATGGATTCTTAGTAACTGCTTATAAAATATACTTGAATTTTTAAATTTTCCTATTGGTTTATTGCAAGTTAAAATACCTTACAGTTTTTGCATTTGACCTAAAAGGAGTTTGGGGGCTTATAGTGAACTTTAATTGACATCTTTGTCCTTAGGTAATAAAATTTTACAGCTTTAAGAATTTTTTTTCCGGGCTGGTGAGATGGCTCAGTGGGTAAGAGCACCCGACTGCTCTTCCGAAGGTCCGAAGTTCAAATCCCAGCAACCACATGGTGGCTCACAACCATCCCTAATGAGATCTGACTCCCTCTTCTGGAGGGTCTGAAGACAGCTACTGTGTACTTACATATAATAAATAAATAAATCTTAAAAAAAAAAAAAAAGTTTAAAAAAAAAAAAAAAAAAAAAAAAAAAAAAAAAAAAAAGAATTTTTTTTCCAGCCAGCCTTGGTGGCACACGCCTTTAATCCCAGCACTCAGGGAGGCAGAGGCAGGCAGATTTCTGAGTTCGAGGCCAGCCTGGTCTAAAAAAGTGAGTTCCAGGACAGCCAGGGCTATACAGAGAAACCCTGTCTCAAAAAAACCAAAAAAAAAACAAAAAACAAAAAACAAAAACTAAAGACTTTATAACCTCACACAAAACAATTACACTATTTTGCTACTTAAGTTACTATAATGTGCAACTAGCAAGGAATCAAAGCAAGACAAATAATTTGACACTATTAGGTACAGTATTGTTTACATCATAGGAAATGCCTGCATTCTCCCCAAACCACTGCTGTCAAGTAAAGATAATACTTTAGTGTAGGTATAATGGTACACACTTGGAGTTCTAGCACTCTAGAGGCTGAGGCAGATGGATCTCTGTGAGTTTAAAGCCAGCCTGGTCTACAAAGCAAGTTCCAGTCCAGCCAGCCAAGACTACATAGTGATATCCTATCTCAAAAATAAGATAAGAAGCACAGGCAGTAGAAGGATGCTGCTTACTGGCTTGCTTCACATAGCCTGCTTTCTTATAGAACCCAAGACCAACAACCCAAGAGTGTCTCCACCCAAATGAACTGGGCCCTCCCCCACTGATCACATTTGAAAAAATAAAATAAAATAAAAAAGCCTTACAACTGGATCTCCTCATTTCTTTAACCAAGGCTCCTTTCTCTCTGCTTGTGTCACACAAAACCAGTCAGCACAAGCTGTAAGTGACATTTATTTTGCACTCTGAATTTTGTTATTGTTTGCTGGTTTTTTTTTTGTTTTGTTTTGTTTTGTTTTGTTTTGTTTTGAGACAGAGTTTCTCTATGTAGCTGGCTGTCCTGGAACTCACTTTGTAGACCAGGCTGGCCTCAAACTTAGAGATCCACCTACCTCTGCCTCCCAAGTGCTGGGTCTCAAGACATGTGTCGCCACTGCCCAGCTACTCTTTAAATTTTTACAAACTGTTTTTTTATATTTTTAAAGATTATTTTTCCATTTACTGTTAAATATGTGCTTGTGTATGTCTTTGCATGAGTATGTACATTTGAATGCAGTTGCCTAAGAGGCTAGGAGAAAGGATTAAATGCCCTGGACCTGGGCTTAGAGATGGTTTTGAACCACCCAACACTAGTTCGGAGAAACAAACTGTTCTTTCGGAGTGGGTACATGCTCCTAACCACAGAACCATATCTCCAGCCCTATAAACTATATATCTGGTGTTTATGGATCAGAACTTTTCTCTATGCTGAGCTTTGTTCCTTGTGTGTCCATATGTTTTATCTCTCCTTGCCTAACATCATCTCAGGGACCCTCTAGTAGAGATGCCAACTCTTTCTCATTTATGTATAAAATAAAACTTGGTAGTATCAATCCAACCAGATAAGAGTAAAGAGCATTTTACCCAAATTTTTTGTCAAATTATGTTAAGCTTTATTTTCTGTCAGACAGGCCTATGTCCCTAAAGCAGGGTTTGGGAAAATAGCATGGAACACAGGAGAAGAGAGGGTTTATATGAATCCCTAGACTGCAAGGCTAGGGGTTTTCAAAGGTTTTTGGTTACATAGGAACTTGGCAGAACAAATCAAAATTATTTAGCAAAGCTTCTTATCCTATCATGGTAAGAGGTTAGGTAAAGGGTGTGGAACATGTCAAATTCCAGAAAATAGGTCAAGACATGGTCAAACCCAAGCTTTACAGAAAATGGGAATAAACTTATCTTGACCTTCTAATAAGATGGCTTTTAATCTTAAGATGGAGTCAGGCTGGTCTGTCAGCAGTTAGGGAGCTACTTCAGTGTCTTCCATGTTCAGTGTTCAGTGGTTGGTGAGTGAGAAACTACAACCTTCTCATTCCTTGTCTGTCAAATTGACGATCAGTGTTCATCACCACAGATGCCTAACAAACGTCTGTTAAATGATGTGTCACTATCAACTGTTTTTGTAAACCCAAATGACAAAAGAATATAAGCTTGGATGGGACTGGAGAGATGGCTCAGCTGTAAGAGCACTGACTGTTCTTTCAGAGGTCCTGGGGTCTGATGCCCTATTCTGATGTGTACTTATATACATAAAATAAATAAATAATTTTTAAAAATGTACACTTGTGCAGGAGAGATGGCTTAGCAGTTATCACTACTTTAAAGCTCTTTCAGAGCTTTGGTTCCCTGCATCCACACTGTGCCTCAGAACTTTGTACCCTCTTCAGGCCTCCCTGAGCACCAGCCACACAAGTGGCCCATGTATGTTAGGGGCCACAGTAAAGAGCTTGCCAACATGACTGCCCCATGATATGGTTAAGGCAAAGGTGTTTGTGGCAAGTAAAAGAGAGTCCAGAGCAGAGAGAAAAAGCAGACTGAATATTGCCAATGCTAAGGAGCAGGAGAGCAGGAGAGATCATAGGAGGAGGGAGAGTAGTGGCCATAGCAAGAAGATAGATAATAACGAGAGAAAGAATAGTGAAAATGGCCAGCGGTCAAGAGTAAGAGAAACAGACTTAATGTGGCTGGCTGCCAGGGCTATCAGTGAGAGAATGGACAATAGGAGGAGCAGCAGGGGAAGCTCTTTAAAAAAGGATATCTGGAAGGAGAGACCCCTGGGGAAGTGAAAAGGCCCAGACCAGGGTAACTGAAATTTTTGTAGAGACTGAGGGAGCCTAGAGGCCAGCATGGGCTTTGACAAGCAGCCACAGGTACACATCAGTGGAGAGCCCTATGTTACCCATTTTGAGACACAAAAACCAGTTTCACAAGTCCCTGAGGAATGCTAGTTTTATTTAACCACTATACATTCCTCCATAGTATGGGTTGAGCTGGGCCTAGACTCAATTTTGGACAAAGTCGGTGGCCTGCTCTTTTTGGGGGAGGGGGGTGCTGACTAGTTTTATGTCAACTTGACACAAGCTAGAGTTATCTAAGAGGAAGGAAAAACCTCAATTAAGAGAATGCCTCCTGGGTTGGAGAGATGCCTCAGTGGTTAAGGGCACTGACTGCTCTTCCAGAGATCCTGAGTTTAATTCCCAGTAACCACATGGTAACTAATAGCCATCTGTAATGGGATTCAATGCTCTCTTCTGGTGTGTCTGAAGATTTCTGAGTTTGAGGCCAGGCTGGTCTACAAAGTGAGTTCCAGGACAGCCAGGGCTACACAGAGAAACCCTGTCTCTAAAAAAAAAAAAAAAAAAAAAAAAAGGAAATGCTTCCATAAGACAAGCCTATAGGACATTTTCTTAATTAGTGATTGATGGGGAGGACACAGCCCATTGTGAGTGGTGCCACCCCTGGGCTGCTAGTCCTAAAGTCTATAAGAAATCAGTCTGAGCAGGCCATGATTAATGAGCAAGCCAGTAAGCAGCACTCCTCCATGGCCTCTGTATCAGCTCCTGACTCCAGATTTCTGCTCTATTTGAGTTTCCATCCTGACTTCCTTCTATGATGAACAGTGCTGTGGAATGGTAAGATAAAGAAACCTTTTTTCCCCAAGATGCCTTGGTATTGGTGTTTCATTACAACAACAATAACCCTAACAAAGATGGAGATGGGGGTGGAGTGTTTTGCCCTTTGAACCTGACAGTCTACAAACATACATGTAGGCAAAACAACCGTAAGCATAATTTTTTAAAAAAAAGAAAAAGCATGTAAACTCATATAACCACTATGGAAATCAGCAAGAAGTTTCTAAAAAAAAAGTTGAAAATGGGCACTGGCAAGATTGCTTGTTCCCAAGCTTGACAATCTGGGTTTGACCTCCAGGATGCACATGGTGGAAGTAGAAAACTAACTTCTGCAAGTTGTTCTCTGACCTCTCCAGACATGCCATGATGAATCCCAACCCTACCCCACCCCATCCACACAACATAAACAAAAGTGATTTAAGAAAACATGTTAGGGCTGATGAGATATCCACCATGCTCACTGCTGTATACTCACCGTAGCCAGAAAATGGAAGCAACCAGCTGTTCATCAACAGATGAATACAGAAAGAAACCATGGTGCAGACACACAATGGAATTTATTTATTTATTTATTTATTTATTTATTTATTTATTTATTATATGTAAGTACACTGTAGCTGTCTTCAGACATTCCAGAAGAGGAAGTCAGATCTCCTTACAGATGGTTGTGAGCCACCATGTGGTTGCTGGGATTTGAACTCAGGACCTTTAGAAGGGCAGTCGGGTGTTCTTACCCGCTGAAGCCATCTCACCAGCCCTGGAATTTTCTTTCTTTTTTTTTTTTTTTAAGATTTATTTATTTATTTATTTATTTATTATATGTAAGTACATTGTAGCTGTCTTCAGACACTCCAGAAGAGGAGGTCAGATCTTGTTACGGATGGTTGTGAGCCACCATGGGGTTGCTGGGATTTGAACTCTGGACCTTCGGAAGAGCAGTCGGGTGCTCTAACCCACTGAGCCATCTCACCAGCCCTGGAATTTTCTTAGAATTATTTATTTTTATCATATGTGTGTTATATGTATATGAATTTGAGCATGCCATGTGGAAGTAAGAAGATAATTACCAGAAGTTAAGTTTCTTCTATCACATAGGGTCCAGGGATCAAACTCAACTCATGAGGTTGGTGACAAGTGCCTTTACCTGCTAAATAAATACATGCAAAATAAAAAATACTAATAATTCAAATAGCGGGGCATAGTGGCGCACGCCTTTAATCCCAGCACTTGGGAGGCAGAGGCAGGCAGATTTCTGAGTTCGAGGCCAGCCTGGTCTACAAGTGAGTCCCAGGACAGCCAGGGCTGTACAGAGAAACCCTGTCTCGAAAAAACAAACAAACAAACAATTTGTTTCTTCGAGACAGGGTTTCTCTGTGTAGCCCTGGCTGTCCTGGAACTCACTTGTAGACCAGGCTGACCTCGAACTCAGAAATCTGCCTGCCAAACTTTATCTGCCTCAGTACAGGGGAACACCAGGGCCAAGAAGTGGGAGTGGGTGGGTGGGGGAGTGGACGGGGGACTTTTGGGATAGCATTGGAAATGTAAATGAAATAAATACCTAATTTAAAAAAAAACAAAATAAAACAGAAAGAAAGAAAGAAATCTGCCTGCCTCTGCCTCCCAAGTGAAAATAAAACTTTTCTCTTTTTTTTTTTTTCGAGACAGGGTTTCTCTGTATAGCCCTGGCTGTCCTGTAACTCACTTTGTAGACCATGCTGGCCTCAAACTCAGAAATCCACCTGCCTCTGCCTCCTGAGTGCTGGGATTAAAGGCATGTGCCACCACGCCTGGCTTGAAAATAAAACGTTTTAATTGGTATGCGTGCATATGGGAATGTGTGCACATGAGTGTGTAAGTGTTTGTGTGTGTGTATGAGAGAGAGAGAGAGAGAGAGAGAGAGAGAGAGAGAGAGATATGAAACTAGAAAGGGGTTCGTGAGAGCAAAGGAAGAAATGGAAAGTGAAGAAATGTGTACATAAGAGAACAGAAAGTCAGATTATCTGGAGGAAGAAAAGGGACCAACTAGATAGATCAGGGCATGGAAGAACAAAGGGAGAACAAAGTATAATGGTACATATGGATAAAAATGGCATATTAAAATCCATCATTCTCTAAGCTGACCTATATTTTTAATTGAAAAAAAATTTCTAAGCCCAAATGTGGAATAAGCACTGCTTTTCTTAGAAGATAAGCCCACATATGTGAGGGGCACTGTGAGGATAGGGTGGGTGAGGTTACAGAGAGCATGGTAGACCACAGGTTAACAGAATGACATGAAGGTGTACAGGAACACACCTAAAATGTTAGCACAGAAACCGCCACAGAGAATGGACACAGGCTCACAGGCCATGAGATCTGGACGCATCTTTGTCATAACAGCCGTTTTTCTTTGAAGAATACTCATTTTGTCCAGCTTTCATCTGTTTGAAAACGTTTATGACCATAGAAGAATAAATGAGTCCAGCTTCCTAAACTCTCCCAGACTTGTAAGACAGCAAGAATACTAGATCAAGGCTGGAGAGATGGCTCAGTGGTTAAGAACACTGACTCGTCTTCCTAAGGTCCTGAGTTCAATCTCCAGCAACCATAGGGTGGCTCACAATCACCTTTAATGGGATACAATGCCCTCTTCTGGTGTGTCTGAAGACAGCTACAGTTTACTCATATTCATAAAATAAAATAAATAAAATCTTTAACAAGGAGTACTAGATCAAGCTGCTTGTCCTTTGAATAGTTGACCTAGGGGAAGGGCTTATGGAGACCTGGCAGGAGTATGGTTGAATAGAACTTAGCATACATGCACTGTAAAGACTCTTTTCCTTTTTTCTTTCTTTTTTTTTTTTTTTTTTGTAAAGACTTATTTATTTATTATTATATGTAAGTACACTGTAGCTGTCTTCAGACACACCAGAAGAGGGAGTCAGATCTTGTTACGGATGGTTGTGAGCCACCATGTGGTTGCTGGGATTTGAACTCTGGACCTTCGGAAGAGCAGTCGGGTGCTCTTACCCACTGAGCCA
Source organism: Mus musculus (assembly GCF_000001635.26). Lineage (NCBI taxonomy): Eukaryota > Metazoa > Chordata > Mammalia > Rodentia > Muridae > Mus > Mus musculus. The sequence continues at coordinate 148,954,911 of NC_000072.6, forward strand.
TCTCACCAGCCCCTTTTCCTTTTTTCTTTTAAGATTTATTTATTTATTTATTTATTTATTTATTTATTTATTTATTTATTTGGTTTTTCAAGACAGGGTTTCTCTGTATAGCCCTGGCTGTCCTGGAACTCACTTTGTAGACCAGGCTGGCCTCGAACTCAGAAATCCACCTGCCTCTGCCTCCCAAGTGCTGGGATTAAAGGTGTGCACCACCACGCCCAGCTTTAAGATTTATTTATTTATTAATTATATGTAAGTACACTGTAGCTATCTTCGGACACCCCATAAGAGGGCATTAGCTCTCACTTAGGATGCTTGTGAGTCACCATGTGGTTGCTGGGAATTGAACTCAGGCCCTTCAGAAGAGCAGTCCGTGCTCTTAACCTCTGAGCCATCTTTCCAGCCCATAAAGATTTTTCTTACCTGAGGAGTCATTTTAGATGAGATTGCTGTTTCTCCATTGGTAACTTTTTAACAACAAAAACCTGTGTGTCTGTGTGTACATGTGTACATCTGAGTGTGTGAGGTGAGCTTTCCTCAAACAACCTTATATACTAAACATCATGGGCTGGAGGAGATAGCTCAGTTGACAGAGTGCTTGCCTAACAAGCAGGAAGACAGGGTTCAGTCCTCAATTCTGCATAAAATGGATGTAGAGGCAAATACCTGTAATCCCAGCACTAAAGGTGTGGAGGCAGGAGATCAGGAGTTCAAGATCAGCCTTGGATACATACTAAATATGAGGCTACCTTGTAGTACAGGAGACCCTGTCTCAAAAATAGCAACCACTTCTGTAGCTCTTGTTACTAAGTGACTAGAATTGATGTTGCCTCAGCCAGCAACACCCCTGACCTTCTGCCTCCTTGTCTCCTCCTCTCCCTCCCCCAGGCAGTTCTTAGAAATGCTTATCTCCTCCAGCCCTGAAACTGGCCAAAAGTTCCTCTGGCCCTTTGTCAGATGAGGGTAAGACCAGTTTCACAAAGGGTCCTGCCCCCATAGGTAGAGGAGAAATACTGAAGAATCCTGACAGACAGGCCTTGCTGGGCTTCCCACCTGACAGGTGTCTGTTAGACTTGATTATGTCATCAACTTCTGGTCCAATCCCATTGCAATATTGCAGTGCATTGTTTGATCATACCTACCTAAAGAAGTTTCCATAAAGACTCAATTGACTTGGTTCAGAGAGTCAGTCTCATTTTGCCTGAGTACATGGCTGTTGGGAGTGGGGCTCCTGTGGCAAGGGTTGTTGGTTGCCCTGGTGCTGTTTGTATTCTGATGTTAATTCTGCTTCCTCCAGGGGGACTGCCCAGAGGAGGAGTGGATCAAGTACTACTCAGGTGACTTCACATGAACCTTCTCCCATTCAAATAAAGGCTAAAGCCTGTGATTGGGCAGTGGAAGGGAAAGGTGGGACTAGAAGTTTTAGAGAGGAGGGGGAAGAGAGGAAGACAGGAAAGATGGAGGAAGATGAGGGAGAGGAGAGGAAGTGAAGATGGAAGAAAACCACATGTCCCAGAAAATTTGCAAGTAACAGGGATGTCATACCTGGGGAATAAAGTAGTGTAATGATAAATCTGTCCAATCTAGGCATGCAGCTTAATATTATAACTGAGTTGTGTGTTTTTGCACAGGCATATTGGAGTTGGAGATTTACTACAACAACTGTGTCTAGAGCATCCGATCCTTCACACTATTACATGACAAACATGTTTCCCTGAAGTCTGAGAGCTATTTAAGTAAATTAGTTGTAAATGAGACATTCTAAAACACTGACTGGCAGTGATTGAGCAAAACCATAGTTGAAGCCATTGGGGCCTAGTGATGAACTTCCACCTCTGGGATCTGACACTATCTCCAATAGGTGGTTGCAACACCACGCTAAATTAAGGGAGAAGAGCTGAGCATGATGGCTCATGTCTATAATTCCAACAATCAGGTGGCTGACACTGGAGGATTGTCACAAATTCCAAGCTTGCCTGGGCTATACAGTAATTATGAAGAGCAGAAGTTCAGGGTCAGGTTCAAACATAAGAGAATTCAAAGCCAGCCTGGTTTATATAGTGAATTAGAGATCAACCAGGGCTATATAGTGACACCCAGTATCAAACAAAAACAAAACTTAGGAGAAAGAGTAGGCTGTAGCTCAGTAGTAGGGCACTTGCCTACAATGTGTGGGTTCCCTAAAATTCCCTAGGGTCAGTTCCCAGCACCACAAAAAAATAAAACAAATTGGGGCCCATAATCCATTGTCAGTTACATACTGCTCTGTGTCTCAGGAACCCCTACATATGTTTCCCGGCGGGAGTTAGTCTTGTGCACTGTGTATTCAGATGCTGATTTCTAAGTCCAGAGATCAGTCCGGATGTTAGCATTGTCTTGATAATTGAACCATCTCCCCAACTATTTTTGACTGAGTAAGAAAGAGCTGACTATGGCTGGGCAGAGAAGGTAGGACTTCTGATCCCAGGGCCAGGGGTCTCAGGTAGAGAGAAGTAGAAAAAGAACCACAAGGAAAGAGGTAGAGACCAGGTGGTTTCGCCATGAGGACGTACATGGAACAGAGCAAGCCAGGGCAATACTCATTTTGAAGGTACAGGACCACATGTCTGAGAGGTAAATACTTAGTTAGAATAGATGTCCATCTATTCTGTCTGCCCAGTCATAGTACTAAAGCTTGTGAATAAACTTAATAGGGCTTTGTGTCAATTATTAGAGAGTTAGAACAGGAACAGATAAGGTTTTCATGCTTAAATTACAGACTACAGGTATCAGAGGCAACCCCTGCAGTGATAGGAGGAACTGAGTCTCGGTTTGTTTTCTTTCTTTTTGTTTTTCTCTCCATCTACAAATAGTCCTTTCACAGACATCTACCTGAAATCTAGAGTTGATATCAATATTATTTTTAAGTGATGACATTAGAGATTCACCAGATGTAGGAACATAGCTGCCTGGAACCTCTCTCATCTGACTGAAAACAAGCTGAGGGGAATGAAGTTGCCTTACATGCCTCTTCAGGACTGAATCATGTCTGAATTGCTCCTTCAGGGAGCTATAGACCACAGGAGGCAGACAGTAAGACGACTCATCCCCATACAAACTATCACAAAAGCTCTTACTTCCATCGTTCTGAAAACACACTTAATCCTTTCCCAGGTCCTCCAAGAACCTACCTTTCATTCCCCTTAGCCTAGTATAAGACTACAGGCAACAGAAACAAGAAATCCTAACTTCCCCTCTGAGTAATTTAACACTAGGTACTTTCTTCTGTGTGCCTGTTGGATATTGATAAACTGACTCTTCCCTATCTCCACTGATTTGTTTTGGATATGTGTGAATTTGATTTCAGATCTCAGCCACTGAATCTAAGAATGAGGAAAAGTTTCTCTCTCATGTACTTTCAAATGATTGGGTAAGGCTTACCCATACAACGTACTTAAAGCCAACTGACTGAGGATGTTAAGCACATCTACAAAATACCTTAACAACACCTAATTCAATTAAAGACAGTACAAAAGCCTAGCTGAACTGACTCTTTTTTTTTAAAGATTCTATTTATTTATTTATTTATTTTACACACACACACACACATATATATATGTATATATATACATATATACATATATACATATATACATATATATATATGACAAGTACAATGTAGCTGTCTTCGGAGACACCAGAAGAAGGCATCAGATTCCATTACAGATGGTTGTGAGCCGCCATGTGGTTGCTGGGAATTGAACTCAGGACTTCTGAAAGAGCAGGCAATGCTCTTAATCGCTGAGCCATCTCTCCAGCCCCACTGAACTGATTCTTGAAACTACCATATGAGGGACAGCAGGATGAGAGATATAGGTCAGTGGTTAAGAGTACTTCCCAGGGCTGGAGAGATGGCTCAGGTTAAGAGCACGGTCTGCTCTTTTGGAGGTTCTGAGTTCAATTCCCAGCAACTACATGGTGGCTCAGAACCATCTATAATGAGATTAGTGCCCTCTTCTGGCCTGCAGGATCTATGCAAGCAGAAAGCTGTATACATAATAAATAAATAAATCTTTTTAAAAGAGAGAGAGAGAGAGAGAGAACAAAAGAGTACTTCCCATTCTTGCAGAGGACCAGCATTCAGTTCCCTGCACTCACTCACTCACTCAGTGACTCAAAACCCTCTGTGACTCCAGTTTCTAGGGTCCCAAAGCCTTCTTCTACCACTCCCATAACAGACACACACACACACACACACACACAGGCAAAACGCACAGATGAAGTAAAATAAGTCTAAAAAAATTTTTTTGAGACAACTATAACCCTAAAGAAATAATAGAATGAATTGATTAGCCATAAGAAAGTTCCAGGTTTTGAGGCTCAGAAGCAATGTTTTTCAGGTATTCTTCTTCATTCTTGCTCTGTCTTGGCTTGAAAATTTTGTATATGTATACCATCTGGCTGGTTATAGATAGAGAGGGTGGCCAAATGACTAAGTGGCACATGTTGATGAGCAGTGGAAACCCTTCCCAATAAGGGCCACACTTTGAGTACAGTTCATCCCAGGGAACATATTCTCCTGGATGCTGTAGAAAGAGCACTATGTTAGTAAAGATGAATAAGGAGGAGACAGGAGTTTGAGGCCGGCCTCGTCTACAGAGTGAGTTCCAGGACAGCCAGGGCTAAACAGAGAAACCCTGTCTTGAAAAAAAAAAAAAAAGGAGACAGGAGTTAAAAATGAGGACATTTTCTGAACCATGAGGCTGCTGGCTTCCTCTGAGTGGTGGCAGACTGACCAATGAATGCAGTTGCTTTAATCAGTTGGAATGTAAGTAATTAGTGTAACCCTGAGCACTGGTTTACAAGCTTCCCCCTTTGGACATAAACTTTATTTAACTGGTGTTTTCATGAGATTCATTCCTATTTTTAGGCTTGGGTTTCTTTCTAAATGACATGTGAGTATGGCTTGTAGATAGCTTGGCACTTGGGCAACTGTAATAATGAAAGCCTGCAGCAGGAGGATTAAACCCCTTCGTGCCCAGGTTGTAAATTGAGTCTGGATATACTTCACTTACTGAGTAAGCTGGTAACTTGTTGCCAACAGAAACCTAAAGAAGCACTTTCTGCAATTAATACATTAACTGTCATTAATGGCTTTGTTTTTTTGCAGACCAGCCAACAGCCTTGGTCTTGGTCTTGATAAACAGGTTCTGAGCTCAGGAAGAACAGGACCAGCAAGGATCCAGCTGTCAAACGCTGCCTGAGTCCCAAGGCGAGTTAAACCTGGAAGTTAGAGGTTCTAAAGACTCCATCTGTGTGTCAGGAATGATTGGTGACATATTTTACAGCCGTTAGTCCAGATTTTACTAAACACTCACACCTTTACTACAATGCTGAGGGTAGCATGCCTCCCAGCTCCCCAGTTCTCCAAACACCATTCATTTTCCCACTCCTACTTCTAAATTACTATTTTCAAAAGCTCGAAGGAGATGGCTAGGGTGACAGGAGCTCAAGGCCAGACTTGGCTGCATGAAACCCTGCCTCCTAAAAACAAAACAAACAAATGAAAAAACAAAAAGAAGGAAAGAAGGCAGAGATTGAGAAAGGGAAAAACAAGACAAACAAATAAAACCTTTTGGATTCTTCATGTTTTCTTGGAGGCGTCTCAGACCCACAGCTAAGGCAGAGAAGAGTTAATGCTGACTAGAGGCCCTGATAAACAATGTGAAGGAACAGTTATCAACTTGATCTCTTTAGGGCACACCTTCCCTGGGTTGCAAGCATCTAATCTTTACACCTATTTTATCACTTGAGAAAATGAACTTGAGACAATCAATTCAGCTCTCATGGCTAATGAGCATGGAATCAGTCCTTTCCATAGGCTTTTAAATGTTTTTTTTTTTTTTAATTGTGTAAATGTGTACATGCTCACACGGAGATCACAGGACAAGTTGTGGGAGTTGGTTCCCTCCTTTCACTGTGTGGGACCCAGAGACTGAATTCACATTAACAGACTTGACAGCAAGTGTTTTTACCATGAGCTATCTCGCCTGCCCAGTGTAGTAACTTTCGATTTTAAATATTCTAGGCTTAATCCAATTGCCTTCAAGCTAGCATTTTGTCTACTTGGTGTTTATGGACAATTTCCTAGGAGAGGGCTTCCTCTTCTCAGTCTATAGCGTTATTATAAGTATATTGAGACTGACAGTATAACTTCAGTGTGGTGGATGGTTCCCAAACACTAGTTCACTTTGTTCAAACGTAATCACTTTGCATTTCTGACCCATTCTGACAGCTGGCAAAGGACACAACAGAGAAATATTTTTTTTTCTTTTTGGTGGGGGGTGGGGGGAGAACTGGGATGGAGGGTAGTGTTTGAGGCAGACACTCACACAGTCTTGTCTGTGATTCACCACATAGGCCAGGCTGGCCTTGAATTCACAGAAATCCTATCACAATGTCCCAAATACTGGAATTACAGGCATGTACCACCACCACCACCACCACCACAGAGCTCCACTCTGCCTCCACATTCAGTCTCCTGGCTGTGGTGTGAGAGACTGGTCACATAGCAACGTGGCTCTCTCATGTCTGTGATCTCATCCAAACATCAAACACACTTCTCTGAACAGAAAGGTAAGAAAGCTCCACAGTGAGGTGGGAAAGGAAATACTACCAGCATGTTCCTATAGCAGCTGCTAGTAAACACAAGAGTCTGGTGTGACTGGGGAGGGAACCAGAATGTTTCTCAGTGTCCCTGGAACTTCTAACACAAAGGCTGAATTACCAGAAGCAAGACTGACCTGAGAAAGACCCTCAGTAATGAATTCAGAACACTCACACAATCACCTCACCAAGCTGAACGATCTATTTGTTTTTCTTTTCAGTCAAGGTGTGGTGGCACAGGACTATAATAATATAATATAATCCCAGCACTCAGCAAGCAGATTCAGGATTGCCACAAGCTAGAGGCCAGCAAGGACAATCTAGTAAGACGCCATTTCAAATAAGCACTTCTTTCTTTTCTTTCTTCCTCAACCCTCCCAGTCTCTCTCTCTCTCTCTCTCTCTCTCTCTCTCTCTCTCTCTCTCTCTCTCTCTCTCTCTCTCTTCTTTTCTTTCTTTCTTTTTTTTGTTATTCGAGACAGGGTTTCTCTGTATAGCCCTGGCTGTCCTGGAACTCACTTTGTAGACCAGGCTGGACTCAAACTCAGAAATCTGCCTGCCTCTGCCTCCCAAGTGCTGGGATTAAAGGCATGTACTACCACGCCCGGCTTTTTTTTTTTTTTTTTTTTTTTTTTGGCCAGTCTCTTTTTTCTCCTTCTTCTTTTTTTTTTTTTTAAAGATTTATTTATTTATTATATGCAAGTACACTGTAGCTGTCTTCAGACACAACAGAAGAGGGCGTCAGATCTCATTACAGATGGTTGTGAGCCACCATGTGGTTGCTGGGATTTGAACTCAGGACCTTTGGAAGAGCAGTCAGTGCTCTTACCCACTGAGCCATCTCGCCAGCCCCTTTTTTCTCCTTCTTTCTTACCATTGAGGTACATTCCCAGCACATATTTGACTTTTATTTTGACACATAGTTTTATGAAGCCACCTAGGCTGACTTTGAACTTTCTTTTCTTTTGACTTAGCTTCTGAAGCAGCTGCTCCATGGGTCCAGCAAAATTTTGCATTTCTTTTTCTAGTCTTTCTCCCAGCTTCTCTTTAAAGGCTCCTCCTGGTTGATAGGTAGTCAAAGTATTTGTGATTACCTCAGAAACATCAGCTTCAAGTGCCATGACACTACATGTGGGAAGAACCACATTTCTTGATATTTGAGTGTCTGTTACTCAGAATCTGATCTCACACTGGTCATGTGACCTTACCAGCCCTGAACATCTCTTGGCTCAGTTTCTTCATTTCTGTAAAGAGATAACTATTGTATGAGAGAAGAATCTATTTTCAATAAAAAAGATTTCTAGGGACTGGAGAGATGGCTCAGTGGTTAAGAGTACTGATTGCTCTTCCAGAAGTCCTCAGTTCAATTTCCTGTGACCACATGGTGTCTCACAACCATCTATACTGGGTTCCGATGTCCTCTTCTGGTGTGTTTGAAGACAGCTACGGTGTATTCATATATATATATATATATATATATATATATATAATTCTTTTTTAAAAGGTTTCTATATGTATATATAAATATATATGTATATATTTTAAAAGAGGTAACAAAGCATACTTCACTGTGAAGATTAAATGAGGTAATATCTGTGGCATTAAGATGATTATTAAATATAACTCTTATACTTAAGGTTAATTATTATTAGCTCTTATTAAATGATACTTGAGGGCAGATGAATTTTATTAGGTGTTGCAATCACAGCTGAGCAACTGCTCACAGAATACAGTTGTGTTGGGAAAGAAAACTTATCAGTACAGTATAACTAAAAAAAAAAAAAAAATGGAAATACTTCCTAAAGAACGAAACTATAGCAGTTATGGTAGTACATTCCTATAGTCTTAGTATACAGGAGACTAAAGCAGCAGCATTGAAATATGTTTGAGGTCAGCCTGGGCTTCATAGCAAGACAATCTCAAAAGACAAATAAGGCATGATGTAACAGCTCAGTTAGAAGAGTGCTTGTCTAGCAGGCATGAAGCCCTGGGTTTTATACCCACCATCCCATAAACTGGGTTTGGTGGCGCTAGGAAGAAAGAAGCAGGAGGATCAGAACTTCAAGGTCATACTCAACTACACAGAGAGTTTGAGGCTAGCCTGGGATACTTGAGACCCTGACTCAAAAGCAAAAATAAAAAAGTAGGGCTTTCCGATGTTTTTTCACCACTTTCCTCCAGAATATTTTCTACATATTTTAATTACGTATTAATAGTATTTATTTTGCATTCACATTTACTTAATGTATTTTCCCCATAAGCTAAACATTCAGTGACTAGAAATCACATATCCTTGTTATCACTTTATACCATTCATCCTTCCTAAGGCATCCTTCCTAAGGTAGCTGCGATACATGAGGCCCTTAGCGGTGGTCGGGGGATGAATAAGTACATGTCTTCTTGGACTGGGGGTGTACTACATGGTAGAGTGCTTTTAGAGGTTCTAGATTCAACCCCTAGCAATAGGAAGGAGAAAATCCATGTCCTTCTAGTAGGCATCTTCTGTGGAAACTGATACCACAGTTGGACACCAGCAGACATCTCAAGTACACTGCTCTGCAGGCTCACACTGCTCTGCAGTCTTCTGATGGCCCTATGCAAGTTTAACTTCTCATTCCTAGTCAAATGCAGGTCCAGATGTACATGACTGAGGCAAGCTGAGCTATAAGATCAACATTCCTGGCTGGGCACAGTGGCACATGCCTTTAATCCCAGCACTTGGGAGGCAGAGGCAGGTGAATTTCTGAGTTCGAGGCCAGCCTGGTCTACAGAGTGAGTTCCAGGACAGCCAGGGCTATACAGAGAAACCTTGTCTCAAACAAACAAACAAACAAACAAACAAACAAACAAAATCAACATTCTTGGCAAGGCCTTTAACTCCAGTATTTCGGGGGTGTGGGGGTGCGGAGTGGGGAAGGTGGACAAAGACAGAGATGAGCCTATCTCTGAGACAGTGAGTTCCAGGTCAGTCAGGGCTACATAGTGGGCAGACTGAATTACTGCTGAAGCACCCTCATTACGAGATGATTCTGGTCAGGTATTCTCTGTGGACCCTGCCTCACTGAGGATTAGATCTAATCATAGCTATCTCTCCCCCTGTATCCATCAAGGCTGCGCTCTCATCTTATTACTTTTGTTTTGATTTAAATTATTTTCTTTTCTTTTTTAAAGTTTTTTTTTTAAGGATTTTATTTATTTATTTTATGTGGATGATTACACTGTCGATATCTTCAGACACATCAGAAAAGGGCATCAGGTCCCATTACAGATGGTTGTGAGCCACCATGTGGTTGCTGATAATTGAACTTAGGACCTCTGGAAGAAGTCAATGTTCTTAACCACTGAGCCATCGCTCCAGCCCCCATTTTTTTCTTCTTCTTATTATCTCCACACCTCCCAGTCCTTACCCTCTTTCTCAGATCCACTGATACTCCATTTCCCTTTAAAAAGGAGCAGGCCTCCCAGGGCTATCAACCAAACAAGGCATAACAAGGTACAATAAGTCTAGGCACCAACCCTCACATCAAGGCTGGGCAAAGCAACTCAGCAGGGGGAAAAGGGTCCCAAGAGCAGGCAAAATAGTCAGAGAGACCTCTCTCACACTTTTAGGAGTTCTACAAAAACACCAAGCTGACAACCGTAACATATGCAGAGGACCTAATCATCCATGATTGTCCTTTTAGTTTCTGTGAGCCTCTATGAGCCTTTCTTACTTGATTCTGTGGGCCATATTTTCATGGTTTCCTTGACCCCTCTTGCTCCTATAATTCTTCTCTCTCTTTCACAGGGTTCCTCAAACTCCCCAAGGAACCCGATGGAGATCTCTAATTTGGCCTCTTTCTGCCTATGTTTGGCTATGGGACTCTAACAACTGTTGGAGGAAGCCTTGGGTGACAATTGGGTACTCATCATGAGTCCCTTCTTTGTAATATTTGGCAGAAATGGCAATGAAGATCCTAGAAGGGGGTAAAGAACACATGGATATATAGATGTTCCAATCAGTGGTCCCAATGGCCATGAGACACCAAATCTTTTGGGTTCAGGCTCCATCTTAGAGAACTTGACCTAAGATTCAATGCAAGTTAACTAACAGGCTGGTACCTAGCGCCAGTTTCCAGGCTACCCTGCACAACAAAACTTGCATCTAGCACTAGTTTCCAGGTTATTCCCCAACAAATCTAAACTCCCAGGTTACAAGCCGCCCTGACACTTCACTTCCTAACAACCACCAATTTAGGAGGAAAGCAGAAGTTAAGTTTATGGTTTGGCTACCAGCACCAGCCAATTATGTTAAAGGCCATAATGTCCCCTGAGTCAGATGTGTACCAGGCTAGATATCCATTCTTGCCTCTATAACTACTTGCCTTAAACTAGGCTCAGGGCTCTACCTTTCTGTTGCCCATCACAAATAGGAAGAAATCAAGAATCATAGAAAAAGAAATGCAACCTGTAAAAAACTAAGAAGCCCAGGGAGGTGATGAGTGGGTTGAGAATACATCTCAAACACCCTGAAAACAATTGCAAGTAGCCTGTTTATGGTCTTTGTGTTTTAGTGGTCTCAACTGGAAGGCACAATAGCAGCACTGGAGGACCCTGGTGGAAGCTCAACAAGAGAGACCTATGTGTAAATGTAAACAGACCTCACTTCACCTGTAGTTACTTGGGAAGAGGAACAGGCAAGGAACAGTTTAGAGGGCTCTGAGTTGGAAATTGACACTTGATGAATAAAAGCTCTTTTCATGTCAGTATTTGCTGTTGTTTTGGATTAGAGACTCATGTAACTTTAGGCTGGCCTCAAATTCATTTTGTAGTCAAGGCTGATTCCAAACTCTAAGACTTCTGCCTCCATCTCTTCATTACACCTGGCTTAGGGCTTTTGGCAAACATTTTCAGCAGAGTATTGGACAGAATAGGATAGGCCCAACCCTCATGAAAAGAGAGAGGGAAGGGAAGCTATTCAAAAGAGCAGTGCAGAAAAAGAAAGAAAAAAAAAGGAGGCAGTTTTACAGAGACAGGTTACACAGAGAGAATAAGTTAGACACAGGTTAGAACAAGCCAGAGAATGAGAAGGAGCCACAAGTTTAGAATAGATTGCCAGAGTTAGTTTGAGGCCAAAGCAAAGCAAATAGTCAGAGGCTGAGAGAGAAGCCAGATTGAATCAGTCAGTTTGGAGAGGAATTTGAGCCTGAACAGCTGAGTTATCCAGCTAGCCAGAGATCAGAAAGAACAAGAAAGAGTGAGCTTATTCAGCTGTAAGTTTCAGAGTCAGAAAACATTCTAAACCAAGATAAGATTGTACAAAGTCTAGAAACTTCCAGGACTAGGCCTAGGTTAGGGACTGAGGCAGTGAAGTCACAGAAACAACAATTATATCAGGTGAATAAAAGTCACATTTACAGTAAAGAGAGCTAGAGACATGACTCAGAAGTTAAAAGCTTCCCAGCATATACATCGCAATGGCTTACAACTCCAGCTTCAGAAGATCTGACACACTCTTTTGACATTCATAGGCAACTACCCTCATGTACACATAGTCTCATGGGTACACATACTTTAAAAAACAACAACAATTTAAAAACTTTTGAAGGCATGGTAACGCATGCCTTTAATCTCAATACTCAGAGGCAAAAATATTGAGAGAGGCAAGTGAATCTGTGAGTTTGAGGCCAGCTAGTGCTATATAGTGAGACTATTAAAACAAAACAAAACAAAACAAAACAAAACAAAACAAAACAAAACAAGGACAGGAGACTAGAATCATATCCTGACATGGTGCTTTGGTACTTTCCCTGGTGCTCCAGAGTTCTGGAGGAGGATCTACAGGTCTTGATTCACTGGTGGAAGTCTTCAGTGCCCCTGTTAGTACCCAGACCAGAAACATGTCCTGTCTGCAAAAGAGCACAGGAAACTGAAGAAAACAATGATGCCAACCTCCGACCTCCACACATGCAGACATGAAAGAACACGCCCAGCAAAACATAAAACACCTGCACACGCCGGGCAGTGGTGGTGCACGCCTTTAATTCTAGCACTTGGGAAGCAGAGGCAGGCAGATTTCTGAGTTCGAGGCCAGCCTGGTCTACAGAGTGAGTTCCAGGACAGCCAGGGCTACACAGAGAAACCCTGTCTCAAAAAACCAAAAGAAAAAAGAAAAAAAGAAAAAAACACCTGAACATAACACATCAAAAGATGAATTACATATATATACACATGCATGAATATACATGTTTATAGGTATGTTTATAGTATGACAACTCAATATACGTATACAGTAAACAGAAGGACACTAATTATTATAATTAAATATTCTTATAGTCCTTCTTTGAATTGCAGTTATTTATTTTAACCCTTATATCAGAAAACCAGTCACAGGACATATGTCAGTGAGCATGTCAATGGCAATATTTAATCCAACTGTACTTGTGGACACTTAGACTTGAATTTCATGCAACTTTTAGGTTTTACAGAATAGTCTCTTCTTTATTTTTTCCTTATAACTTAAATATATATAAATTAGTCTCAGTTCATTGACCTTATAGAAAAAGGTGCAGGTTGCACTCTGTCTGTGACCTAGAATTTGCTGACTTTAGACTTGTTCTAGACTTTAATTTTTGTGTCGCCCTGATGAACTAATGTCAGGAAAGAGACTCACTACATAAAAAAGAAATGAAGGTGTTGGGGGGGAGGGTTTGGGGGACTTTCGGGGTAGCATTGGAAATGTAAATGAAGAAAATACCTAATTAAAAAAATTAATTAAAAAAAAAAAAGAAATGAAGGTGTGATGGTTTGTATATGCTTGGCCCAGGGAGTGGCACTGTTGGAAGGTGTGGCCTTTTTGGAGTAGGTGTGTCACTGTGGGTGTGGGGTATAAGACCCTCATCCTAGCTGCCCAGAAGTGATTATTCTGCTAGCAGCCTTCAGATGAAGATGTGGAACTCTCAGCATCTCCTGCACCATGCCTGCCTGGATGCTGCCAGGTACCTGCCTGGATGATGATGGACTGAACCTCTGAAACTGTAAACCAGCCCCAATTAAATGTTGTCCTTATAAGAATTGCCTTGGTTGGGCTGGTGAGATGGCTCAGTGGGTAAGAGCACCCGACTGCTCTTCGGAAGGTCTGAAGTTCAAATCCCAGCAACCACATGGTGGCTCACAACCATCTGTAACAAGATCTGACGTCCTTTTCTGGAGTGTCTGAAGACAGCTACAGTGTACTTACATATAATAAATAAATCTTTAAAAAAAAAAAAAAAAAAAGAATTGCCTTGGTCATGGTGTGTGTTCAAAGCAATAAGACCCTAACTAAGACAGGAGGTGTGGCCTTGTCTGCATTTAATGTTCTTTGGCTTTTTTTTTTTTTTTTTCTTCTCCCTGGTACGATTATCACTGGGTTCAGAGAGTTTAGACACATAAAGTACTTATAATCGTGCCTGACTTATGATTCTCCAGGAATCATCTTGTATGTTTGTTTTCATGATGCTATATAGACTTCTAGAGAAATTTTCATAGTTTAATTGGAAGAACAATCATTGCTCTTAACCACTGAGCCATCTCTCCAACCCAGGTCACAAAATTTTTAACCAGCCAAACTCATTTAGCTTCACAACATCTTGATTATCTTAATTACCATCATTGACAACTAACACTAATTTTATTTATTTATTTAATTTTTTTTAATATGTTGGGTTTTTTCCCCCAAGACAGCCCTCTTGAAGTTCAAAGCCTGCCTGATGTACAGAGCAACTTCTAGGACAGCCAGAGCTCACAAAAAAACTCTGTCTCAAAAAAACAATAAACAAAAAATTATTTTTTCTTTTTTGATAGGACAGGGTTTCACTATGTATGTAGATCTGGCTGTTCTGAAACTCACTATATAGACCAGGCTGGCTTCAAACTCACAAAGATCTGCCTGCTTCAGGTTCCCGAGGGCTGGAATTAAAGGTGTGGGCCACTATACCTGGCTTTTCTGTTTTGTTTTGTTTTAATGATTTTACTTATTTTCTATATGTATTGATATTTTGCCTGCATGGATGTCTGTGTGAGGGTGTCATATCCCCAGAGACTGAAGTTACAGTTGCAAGCTTTTATGTGGGTGTCGGGAATTGAACCCCAGTACTGCGAAAGAGTAACCAGTGCTCTTAACTATCAGGTCTCAGGTATCCCAAGTTAGCTTGGAACTTACTATGTAGCCAACAATGACTTTTAATTTCTGATCTTCCAGACTATAGGGTACAGCATTCAACTTATTCTGTGAAATGCTAGGAATTTATGAGTGCAAGACACGCATTCAGCCAACTGAGCCACATCCCCAGTCCCCTAGTATAATGTGTTTGGATCTTTTTCTGATCATGCTTAGATCTGGGCAGTTAAACACTGTCAGGTGATAATCATGGCTGATTGGAAAAATAACAAAAACCTGGAGTTAGTGATCTTCCTTACCAGTTCTAATCTGAATAAGGAACAGAATATGAAGACAGGTTTGTCGACTGGAGAATGGAATGATGTGTGTGAGTCTGCTGACAATGACAGGGGGCACTTAGCACACCACCATTGTATTTCTTGTGCTTCTGGATCTTCCATGGCCACATCCATCTGCTTCAGGACTGGAGCACAAAGGTGCAGATATCTGACTACAAACAGGAGCAATACCTCTCCTCCTGAGGGGCAGGGGCAGGTTCAGGCACATCTGTTCTGGCATTAGAGCTGGTTTACAGCAATCACCTAAAACAGCAGGCCTGAGAGTCAAGCCAAAAAACTAATAACACAGGACTATGGCAGAGCACTTACCTAATGGAGCAAGGCTCTGGGTTTGATCCTCTCTACACAAAGAAACAAACAACAACAGGAAAATAAAAAACAAAACAGTAAAACAGAAGTTACAAGGTTGTAATTTGCCTATAAGCTCACTATTCACAAGGCTAAGGCAGGAGTGTAAGGCCCACTAGGCTACATAATGAATTTGAGGCTAGCCTCGGCTATATATCAAGACCCTATCTTGGGAAATAAAACAACCAAGCAATAAAAACAATCATAAAAGTCCCTCAACAAGCCAGGCAGTGGTGGCACATGCCCTTAATCCTAGCACTTGGGAGGCAGAGGCAGCCGGATTTCTGAGTTCGAGGCCAACCTGGTCTACAGAGTGAGTTCCAGGACAGCCAGGGCTATACAGAGAAACCCTGTCTTGAAAAACAAAAACAAACAACAACAACAACAAAAAGTCCCTCAACATTACCTTTAAATTTTTCCACCACACCAAAAAAA
Source organism: Mus musculus (assembly GCF_000001635.26). NCBI lineage: Eukaryota > Metazoa > Chordata > Mammalia > Rodentia > Muridae > Mus > Mus musculus. The sequence continues at coordinate 148,970,816 of NC_000072.6, forward strand.
CTCAATGTGGCATCTTGTCAACTGGATACCAGTATCTTTTTAAGGCTGGTAGTTTCACTCAGTAGTAAGTACTTGCTGGCATTGGAAGAGCCTTGGGTTTGAGCCTCAGTATTAGAAAACAAACAACAACAACAAAACCCCAGAGCTTCTTTTGTTTCTTACATTGCCAATGAAAAAATAAGATTGTTAAGCTCCTTTTATTTTATTTTTTTATTTATTTATTATATGTAAGTACACTGTAGCTGTATTCAGACACCCCAGAAGAGGGCATTGTATCTCATTAAAGATGATTGTGAGCCACCATGTGGTTGCTGGGATTTGAACTCAGGACCTCCGGAAGAACAATCAGTGCTCTTAACCGCTGAGCCATCTCTCCAGCCCTAAGCTCCCTTTAAAATACACAAGTATTTGCATACCACAAAATGTCCTACCTGCCATTTAGTTTTATTTCAGAACAACCTTGGGAAATGGCTTTCCAGCCAACTCAGAGAACGAAAGATGGTCAGGTCAAGTCATGTCATAAATGACACAACTGAAATTCAGGAGGATTCTCTTTCTCTAACCTACTCCCTTTAGTAACCATTTAGCCATGAATGTGTACCACAGTCCGCTTATGCAACCTCAGTACAGCGGACCGAAATCAAAGGAGTGTTGGAGGACTCACAACAACTGGTTGGGAGACAGCAGTACAACACAGTGGGACTGCCTTTCTGTCCCCAGACACTCTCTATAGAGTTCAGGGACCACTGTATTCCTGCATTCCAACCCTTCAGGACCCGGTGACAGACAGGCCAGGCCAGGCCAGGCTTCAGGTGCCCTCAGGGGATGGGGTGGGGTGGTGATGTCGTTCTTGCTCTGCAGCTCCAAAAGAAAGTTGCTAGAAGACACCAGGCTCCACTTTCCAGTTTCACTTCTGCAGGGACCACACACACACACACACCCCACTGGGCGTTCCACCCCCACTCTGGAAGGCGTCCTCCCCACCTTCATTCAGAAAGTTCCAGGAGAGTGCCCTCCTCCCCCTCACCAAGTTCGCTGCAAACATCTGTTGACAGTAAGAGGCAAGGATTAAGAGGACTGGGGAGAATCGTGCCAACTTCCTCCCTTCCTCCCTTCTCTCAGTTCAGTATCACAACCTGGAGGCCTGAGTATGAACAAGACACTGGTCACTTATAGGAAAGGCTTCAGGGCTAGAGATAGCAGATACAGACACTTTGCCCTAGAACAGGATGGTGAATCTGGTGTGGAGGCAGGCAGGGGTTCCGTGGCAACATCGGTTATCTATTACTATGTAATTAACTTCCCAAACACACTGTGTAAGAAATCTGGTTTGCTTGACAGAGCGCTGCTTAACTAATCTTTCCTGAAGTAGTGGGAAGCTGCCTGCCGGGATGCCCCTTAGTGAAGAAAGCCTTGCACCCCAGGCCCACCCACAGGAATGGTGCTGAATTCCTTTTCCGGAGCGCCACAGGCTTCCCTCCACTGCTCACAGGCAGGGAGTCTGAAGAGCAAGGGTGAGCAACAACAAAAAACTACAGTTTGCAGGCAACCTAGCCTCAGAGTTTACATCCCATTACTGATTAATAATTCTGCTATTCAGAATTGCACCCAGAAATAGTGCACTGGAGGGAAGTGGCTTATTATGTAGGGGCAGGAATGCCCGGAGGCCAGGATCACAGCGGGTATAAGAGTCACTTGGGAGGTTGAAGGCTGCATACATGTCACAGTACCCACACTATTATTATTAATTATTATTATTAATTATCTGGGGAGCAAGCAACAGGGCTGAGTAAGAAGAGAGGGCAGGAACTAAGACTGGTTAGGGCTGGTGGCACACACCTTTACTCCCAGCACTGGGCAGATATCTTGAATTCAAGGCCAACCTGGTCTACAGAGTGAGTTCCAGGACAGCCAGAGCTGCACAGAGAAACTCTGTCTCCAACAATAACAAAACAACAAAATCCCAAACAAACAAACAAGAATGGCTAGGGCAGTGAACACAGGCAAAATTCAGTACGGCTGAGAGAGGACATACTTGCAAGTGTGTGTGTGTGTGTGTGTGTGTGTGTATATATAAAAGGATCTTTTATGCTCCTGATGTAATTGTTGCCTCCAAGGCTTACTATCGCAGTCTGTTAACTTATACGAAATCCTGGAAGCTTCTAGCCTCCATATATAATCTTATCTAGGCCTGGAATGTTTTCAGCCTCTGAGACTTGCTGCTGAATAAGCTCATGCCTTCCTAGTTCTTTCTGATCTCTGTCTGGCTGTCTGGTTCAACTCAGCTGTTCTGGTTCAAAGTCCTCTCTAGGCTGACTGATTCTATCTGGCTTCTCTGTGGTTCTCTTGAAAGAAGGGCTGGCTCTCTTGCAGATGAAGACCTTTTTTAAAAAAAAATAAAAAAGAGAACTTCATCCTGGTGGCTAATGTGGAAGAAATGCCTTTTAAAATATTAAAAGTGGAATGGAGCATGGTGGCACATGCCTGGAATCAGCACTCGAAAGACCAGTGTGGACTACAGAGAGAGAGAGTGACTGACTTGAAAGAGAGGGAAGGGAAGGGAGAGCCAACTAGTAATCCTAAACCAAGGTAGTGAGTGACCAGAGAGGCAGATGGAGTGTTAAGTCATTTAAAAAAAAAAAAAAAAAAAAACTAGGGCCGGGTGGTGGTGGTGCATGCCTTTAATCCCAGCACTTGGGAGGCAGAGACAGGCAGATTTCTGAGTTCAAGGCCAGCCTGGTCTACAAAGTGAGTTCCAGGACAGCCAAGACTATACAGAGAAACCCTGTCTCGAAAAACCAAAAAAAAAAAAAAAAAAAAAAAAAAAAACCACTATGGAAAAGGGATCAAACTCAGGGTTTCATGTATGCTCAGCAAGCACTCTACCAACTCTCCAGCTCAGCCTCGAGATTTGCTATGTTGGATAAGCTGGTTGCTCCTACACTCACGAAATCCTCCTTCCTCTGATTTTTAAGTGCTGGGATTATAAATACAGCATCATGCCCAGATGAAAGCACTTTCTGGCTTTCTGGCTTGAGTAACTAAGAAAAGTCATTCTCTGAGATGAAGTCCAGAAAATGGACGTGGTCAAAAGTCATGTGTGTTGATAGGCGAATGAAGAGGGATAGAGGTCTGGAGAGCTCCTCAGAGGAATGGGGATAAATGCAGACTAGAGCATCAGAAGCATCCAGATGCTGATTGTGAGCGATATACAAATATTCAAGGGTGGTCATAGACACAGAGCCCCTTCTACTACCACAAAGAGCAGCATGGGAGGAGGAAGACAGAGAGCTGAGAAGCACCAGGTCACCCACAAGACCTGCCCTCCAGTGCACAGCAAAGATGGGCCATTGATACCCATTTATGGGAGGATGTCACCCAGGGTCCCACCAGCTGCTTGGCCAACCTGCATCAGGAACTACTACAATGGGCAAGTATGTGGTGGATGTTGGAGTTCAGGAATCATCACTCAAACCAATCAAACACTGATCTCAGCTAAGCAAGAATAGTTAATTGAATGCACACCAATAATACTGGGCATCCAGGATAGCAAAAAGGACTGTGGTCCCAATCTGCTCTCAGGGTTGGCTTTTTATAGGAAAAACCAGGTTCAAAAGTTTAAAGTGCAGCCGGGCGGTGGTGGTGCATGCCTTTAATCCTGGCACTCGGGAGGCAGAGGCAGGCGGATTTCTGAATTCAAGGCCAGCCTGGTCTACAAAGTGAGTTCCAGGACAGCCAGGGCTATACAGAGAAACCCTGTCTCGAAAAACCAAAGGAAAAAAAAAAAGTTTAAAGGGCAAGGAGGGGAGCAATAGGCTTACTAGGTCAAGTATTGCCAGCTAACCTTTAAGCTGACTGGTCCTGAGTAAGGTAAGGGTGGTAGTGGATAGGTAGTGAACAGGAGAATTTCAAAATATTGAGATAAGAGAGCATGAGTATTATAATCATAACATTTTGGCTTATTATTAGCATTCTTCAGTGTCAACTACAAAAAACACAGTGAGCTCATATGTAGGTACAGGAAGGGCTGCCTAGTGGTCAGTTCTGACTCAAGCCATTTTAGATATAATAGTTCATATTGACCTTTGATTTGATGGGTCCTGTGTAAAGCTTTGTGGAATTTTATTTTATTTTATTTTATTTATTATTATCATGTTTTTTGTTTTTGTTTTTGTTTTTGTTTTTTGTTTTGTTTTGTTTTGTTTTTTCAAGATACTGTTTCTCTGTGTAGCCCTGGCTGTCCTGGAACTCACTTTGTAGACCAGGCTGGCCTTGAACTCAGAAATCCACCTGCCTCTGCCTCCTGAGTGTTGGGATTAAAGGCATGTGCCACCACGCCCGGCAAGTAGCCTGTTTTGAGTGGCCAACCACACTACCATGATGAGGTTAGCCCTAGCTGCTGCTGAAGCCCATGTCTGGGTCTGTGGCTATGCAGCGGCAGAGGTCAGTGTTGATGTCCATGACTCATTTTACCACTAGAGAACATGGGGATATCCCTGGTTGGAGCAGCTGCTGGATACCATGTAGATGTCTAGGGACTGTGCAGAACTGGCCCCACCCTTCACTGGTTGTATTGCTCTGGAGAATTGGCCTCACCTCTCACTGGTGGCAGCACTCCCAGGAGAGTGGGCTCTGCCCCTCACTCAAGCAGCACAGTGAAGCTGACTCTGGTGGCAAGGGCATGAGTAAGCCAGCTCCAAAGTGGGAGAGCTGACCTTGCCACTCATCTGTCATAGGGTGGCACAGGCACAGAGGTGATGTCACTCCCCCAAACCCCACCCCATTATCACCTCTGGCAGTTGGGAAAACTGCCCACATAGTTATGAGCCTGAGAGAGCTAGACCTGACCCTCACCAGCTGCAACACTCCAGAAAGTAGGCCCTGGACAGCATAGCAGAGCTGATCCTTGGTGGTGGGGATGCAGGTGAACCTGCCCAAAGATAAGGGAGAACTGATACTCCACTCCTTTGCCTTGAGGTGGCATGGGTGTGAGGGTGATGCTCTCCCCACCTATCACCTGCAGTAGTAGGAAGAGCTAGTCCTGAGGGCAGAAGAGCTAGCCCTGTGCCTTGCCTGGGCAACACAATGGAGCTGGCCCTGATGGCAAAGGCCCCGGTGGGTCAGACCAGGAGATTTGAGAGCAGAAGAGCTAGTCCAGCCCCTGGAAGACTGCAGCACTTTACAGAGTGCCTCCAGCCCCTTTGACTGTGTATCACAGTGGAGCTGGTCCTGGAGGCATGGGTGCAGGTGAGCCAGCCCCAAGAGCATGAGAGCATGATTAGCCAACCCTGCCTCCTGATAGTGTCATTGGGTAGCTAAACCTGAGCAGTGCTGCAGAGTTCATCTTTGTGGTGAGAATAGGGAAGAGCTGGTATGCTGATCAGCTCAGATGCCACCCAGGCCCAGATTCAGGGCTCTGAGCTGGCTCACTCCAAAATCTGTATCATTTGCAAATGGTTGTGATGGATGAAAGGGCCAGTCCTACTGATCCAAAGCTGCAGGATCTCCATGACACAGGGCAACAAGAAAACTGTGAGGTTCCCAGTGAGGATCCAATATTGATGGTATCACAGAAGCCAGAGGTCTCAAAGAACCAGAACAATGACTCATTGCAATGAACACTTGCAATTAAAAATGTGTGGATAGAGGGGTATACTGTGGACACACTGTGAAACACTACAGCTTCCACGATGAGATGTTTTCTATGGTTTGTTCTGGTTGATTTATTTGTGTGTGTGTGTTATCTTGGGGGGGGGGGAGGTTGCAATGGCAAAGGGCAGATATGAGGAGATGGGGAGATGAATGGGACTGGGGTGCATGATGTGAAACAAACAAAGAGTAAATATAAAGTAAAAAAAAAAAAAAAAAAAAAAAAAAGATTAAAAACAAAAACCAAGCCAGGCCAGGTGTGATGGTATACACCTTTATTCCTAGAACTCTGGAGACAGATGGGTAGTCAGTTTTATATCTTAAAGAAAATATGCCTGAAGCAAGAAGGGGTGTGTGTGCGCGCGCGTGTGTGTGTGTGTGTGTGTGTTTCACTCAAAGATATGAGATAGAAGCATGACTAACTCCTCAATGAGTTAGTACATATATATCCCAGAATCCCTTCCTTGATCCAGTTGCTTAAATAGCCTCAACTTCCCATCCATCCTCCCTTTGTTGAGAAAGGATCTCTCTATGTAGCCCTGTCTGGCTTGAAACTCACTCTTTAGACCAGGCTGGCTTTGAACTTAAAGATCAGCCTGCCTCTGCCACCTGAGTGCTGGGTTTAAAGGCATAAGCTACCATGCCTGCCCTAAATTCTTTTATCTATATAGGATGAGAGCAGGAACCTGTGAAAGGTAACCCGTGTCCTTGGTGACAAAATGAAAACAAACTGATTGATCTGATTGTTACATTTAAAACTCTAGTAGAATATTTAAAACAAGTATTCAACAAAGTGACTTCCCACAGAGAAAAAACAACTATAAAATATATCCATATACTTAGTAAAGAGAGGATGCTTGTAATGACAGTTAAAACGAAGCAAACGAGAGCTGTACTATAAATTAAATGGTCTGTGACATTTGTAAGTCAGTCATCCTCCACATAGGGTTGGTAAAAGAGCCCAGTAGGCTAGTGAAGGGCAGGTTACGGCCAGGTCGAGTGGTTCCCAGTTGATTCTCACTCTGTCCTGGAGTGCATGGCTTCTTCTATTGCCCCTGTATTCTTCTTTATTTAAAAGTTTTTATTTTTGAGATTATACTACAACTACACCGTTTCTTCCTTTCCTTTCTTGCATCCAAACCTTCCCATACATGCCTCCTTGTGCTTTTTCAAATTCCTGGCTTCTGTCTTCATTATTGCGATTACATGCTATATATTTATATATGCGTTCAGGACTGCCCATTTGGTATTGGATAATCAACTGATGTGTTCCTCTCCAGAGGAGATTGTTTTTCCTGCTCTCAGCATTCCTCAGTTCCCTGCACTTCTTTGTGTGGAATGAAGCCTCTTGGGCTTTCCCCCATCCATATGGCGTGTCTGTTGATGCATCCTTGTTCAGTTCATTTTTGGCAGTCACATAGATGAGACTTTATGAATATAGCTTCTGTCATTCCAAGAGACACAATCTTACAGCAACCCCCCTGATCCTCTCTGGCTCTTACAGTCTCTCCACCCTCTCTTCCACAATGTTCCCATAGTCTTCGGTGCAGGTATGTTTTATAGTTTAATCAGTTGGAACCTGGCTGTACAACTCTGCATTTTGATTAGTTGTGGTTTTGTGAGTCTCTGTTTGCAAAGAGAAATTTCCTTGATGGGAGGTGAGGAAGACATTTATCTGTGAGAATAAGGACAAATGTTTAGATTGTAGTTGGGGATAATGCTGGTAAAGTGGTAGTTGTGGACTCTCTTTCAAGATTCAAGACTTCACTAGCCCTGGGGAGCTATCTAGGTTTCTAATATCAGGCATGTTTTCTCTCTTGTTGAGTAAGTCTTAGGTCCAGTTAGAGAGCTTTGGTTATTGCCAAAGTACACATGTCACTACTGCACCCTGAGGGGTATTGTGCTGTGCTGGTATTTCTGTGTCTCATAGGCATCAATAGTTGGGTAGGACTACTGGTTGCTTCTCTCCTTTGGAAGCTTGCATGGCAACTTCCGGTACCATGGAAGCTTGTCTTCAGGGAAGAAGCATTCAGGTCAATTCAGGCTTGGAGGCTTCTAGGTTCTGTGTTTGAAGTGCAGTAGGGACTTATTTCCTATCCCTGGGGACAACCCAGGGCAATAGCAATAGTCTGTATGGTTTGGGAGTCTCTTGGACAACCCTGATCAACAACTCACAAAAAGACTCATCATGTCTAGTTTTTGTAGTCTTTGGCTCTTGGAGGGAGCACTGTCAGCCCAGATGAGAAAAGTTCATTTAAATTATATATTTTTACAGCAGAAAAGAATTACATTTTTAAAAGATAGCTAATAGTGATTCCTTATATTTTCAAAGATCCTAACTTATTTTACCCTCCTCTCTCCCTTTTCTGTTAGCCTTCCTCTCCTCCTCCCTAAAGAGTCTCTTTTCTCATTTCCTTGGCCAGATGAATTGCACTTTGCTTATTCCATCTCTATTGCTTCCTGGCACCTAGCAGCACCCCCAGGTCCTCCCCCCCCCCATCTTCGTATTGGTCCCTTTTTTACTTCCCTCCTTTCTGCAGTCACTCCCAGACATCTGAAGATTTGAAGCTCGGAGATTCAGAGAGAATGTTCAATGTTGTCTTCCTGGGTCTGTTTTACCTCACTCAAGAAGATCTTTTTGGGGGCTGAAGAGATGGCTCAGTGGTTAAAAGCATCGCCTGCTCTTCCAGAGGTCCTGAGTTCAATTCCCAGCAACCACATGGTGGTTCACAACCATCTGTAATGAGATCTGACGCCCTCTTCTGGTGTGCATGAAAATAGAGACCGTGTATTCATATAATTAAAAAAAAAAAAAAAAAAGATCCTGCAGAGTAGGAGCATGTGCCAAGGAGTGTATGTAATCTGTTTTGTACTTGGAAGGTAACGTTGAGACTCAAAAGTCCATTAAAAGCTCTTCCCAGCTTCTTGAGTAAAATATGCAGCCAGGTAAGGACCAAAACCAAACCTGGGCCCCTCTAGTCTCACACACAGCCGTCTGGCAGCAGGCCCCTTTAGTCCCCTGGAAACAACACTCACAACTCTCCACTCATTCTCCCTCTTCTAAGATTGACTTGTTCCCCAGTTTGGCCCTTTCCTAGCAATTTTACAAGATATGCATCTATTTTTCATGTCTTATATAATCCAGTCTCCACTAAGCCATGGGGATGAACACAAGGGAGCCCACACCCTCACTTCCTAGTGGTTTACTCAGCGGAACTCGCTCCAACACAATGTGAGTGCTCATTTTACACCACTTGGTTCAGTCAAGGTAAGTCACATGGTAGAAGACTTTGGCTTCACCTTACTGAGGGTTTCACTGATCTCCAGTTCCCTTGGGTTTTCTACAGACAACTCAGGGTTCTTCAAAATGAACTTAATCTCAATCTAATTAGTCCTTAGATGCAAATACATTTTTTTAAAAACAACACGATAAGGTTTCTTTGTGCAGCTCTGGCTGTCCTGGAACTCACTCTCTGTAGACTAAGCTCACCTCAAATTCAGAGATCCTCCTGCCTCTGCCTCCCAAGTGCTGAGTTTAAAGGCATGCACCACCACTGCCAAGCATTGAAGGGTTTTTTTGTTTTTTAATCAGAAGGACGACATGAACAAAGGAATAGATAGATAGATAGATAGATAGATAGATAGATAAACAAATAAAAACCATCTATTGAAACCAATAACACTCTGGGAAATGTAATTTACTTTTTACACTGTTGGAAGGATTCTAAATCAAGAGCTTTAAAAAGCTCATTCTTCAACCTAGGTAATCCCACTTCTTCTATAAAAATACCCTAAGGAAATAATCAAGATATACAGCCAGGGATTTATGAGCAGAGGTATTCATTGAAGAGGTATAACTGGGAAAGGATTAAGTGTCACTAGCAAACCCTCCCACACTAGAATGGAATCGGGTGCAACAAGAATTTAAGTGTCCTCTACCCTGCATTGGAAATTTGGCTGGGTGAGCAAAACAGGTAAATCCTCAGACCCCTGGAATGAAGTCTCTAAAATCCAAGGGCAGTCAAGTTTGCTCACATTGTTTCTAGAGTCTGGTACAGGTGACACATGACACACTGAATCAACTGCAACTTCATCTTTCTGCCATGAACAATTTCCAAATCAAAAGAATTTTCGCTCAAAGGATCTTGGTGCTTCCTCTCAAAAGCATATTGAAAGTCCCTGAAGTAACCTGACACCAGTGGGCAATCGGGGCTCTAGATTGGTTTCTAGTCCAAGGAAGTTGCTCAACCACCTCTGGGGCTGTTTTTTTTTTTTTTTTTTTTTTTTTTTTTTATGAGTCTTTTTTTTTTAAAGACACACATTTAATTTTTTTTTTGATTTATTTATTTATTATATGTAAGTACACTGTAGCTGTCTTCAGACACTCCAGAAGAGGGAGTCAGATCTTGTTACGGATGGTTGTGAGCCACCATGTGGTTGCTGGGATTTGAACTCCGGACCTTCGGAAGAGCAGTCGGGTGCTCTTACCTACTGAGCCATCTCACCAGCCCTCTGGGGCTGTTTTTAATCATATTCATGAAAGAAGGGATCAGCTCAATGTTTCAGGTCTTTTTCAATCTAGTAACTTGGGGACTGTGTTGTTAACTACCTGTGAGTACAGGAGTCTTAACCTCAGTTCAAGAGGGAGGTAACTGAAACCCTTCATCAGAATCCGGTCATGAAAAGATGACAGAGTCACCTGAACAGAAGGGAAGTCCAAGTGTTATAGTGTGTGAGCATGTGTGCTTGTGCATACATGTGTCCAAATGTTATAGTGTATTTGTGTGTATGTGCCCAAGTGTTTTTTTTTTTTTTTTTTAAAGATTTATTTATTTATTACATGTAAGTACACTGTAGCTATCCTCAGATACTCCAGAAGAGGGAGTCAGATCTCATTATGGATGGTTGTAAGCCACCATGTGGTTGCTGGGATTTGAACTTCGGACTTTCAGAAGAGCAGTTGGGTGCTCTTACCCACTGAGCCATCTCACCAGCCCGTGCCCAAGTGTTATAGTGTGTGTGTTTGTAGGAGAGAGAGAGAGAGAGAGTATAAAGACTCAGGTTCCTGTCTGTATCCTATCTTGGGTTCTGCTCCTCAACAGACAATATCTTCCTTTCTTTTCAGAGTCCATGTTTAGCAATAGTATAGTGTAGGCTGAGAGTGTTGGCTCAGTGGTATAATAATTGCCTTAAATATAACAGGCTCTATGTTTGATACCCAGCACCACACATACAAAATTAAAATAAAAAACAAATCCAAAAACCAAATGCTAGTCATTATTTAACATTTTAGTTATGTGGCATGTATGATATAGGTGACTTATAGCATTTTCATTCCAAGTATGATGCTTTTTTTTTTTTTTTGGTTTGGTGTTTCGAGACAGGGTTTCTCTGTATAGCCTTGGCTGTCCTGGAACTCACTTTGTAGACCAGGCTGCCTCGAACTCAGAAATCCACCTGCCTCTGCCTCCCAAGTGCTGGGATTAAAGGCGTGTGCCACCATGCCCGGCTTAGTATGATGCTTTTATTGCTATCATTTTTTCTGTGTGTATGAAATGTTTATATCCATGTTCACATGTGTGGGGATGCATATGGAGGCCAGAGGCTGATAGGAGTCTTCCTCAATCACAATGTACCTTCTATACTGAGAGAGAACCTTGCTGGCCAGCTTGCTCAGGGATTCTCCTGTCTCTGCTGAGGAAGGCTACCATGCCTACCCAACATAAGCACTAGGGATCTGAATTCTCATCCATTGGCCTGTGCAGCAACTGCTTTATCCTCTGAACCATCGTCCCAGTCCATTTCCTTTTCTCCCCATGGGTAAACAACTATGAGTCTGGCTATATATCCTTGGATGGAATTCACTATGTAGTCCAGGTTAGCCTCGATATCCCAGCAATCCGCATGTGTGATGGAATTACAGGTCTGAACCACCATTTCCATGTTCCTGTTCCTTTTTACATTTATTAATGTGTATGGATGTAGATGTGCTTGAGTTCAGTGACGACAGAGGACACATGAGGGTGTTAGATTCTCTGGAGCT